>NW_024404568.1:0-81426 GCF_905171775.1 Rana temporaria | reverse complement strand
CCAGGGAAAAGGTACATTTGAGAGGCATTCTTAGAGCAGGAAAAAGGTACATTTGAGGGGCATTCTCAGAGCGGGAAAAGTTACATCGGAAGGGTATATAGAGACAAGTCCTAGGTTGAGTAGAGGCAGACTGGATCATGAGCTGATTGGGAAAACTTGGTGAAGTACTCTGTAAATATTCTCTCTCTCCTTCTCTCTCTCTCTCTCCTTCTCTTTCTCTCTCTCTCCCCTTCCCTCTCTCCTTCTCTCTCTCTCTCTCCTTCCCTCTCTCTCTCTCCTCTCTCTCTCCTTCTCTCTCTCTCTCTCTCTCTCTCCTTCCCTCTCTGTCTCTCCTTCCCTCTCTGTCTCTCCTTCCCTCTCTCCCGATCTCTCTCCTTCCCTCTCTCTCTCTCTCTCTCCTTCCCTCTCTGTCTCTCCTTCCCTCTCTCCCTCTCTCTCTCCTTCCCTCTCTCTCTCTCTCTCTCTCTATCTCTCCCTTCCTAAGCTTAATCTCTGTAACTTTTCCTTTCCTATGAATCGTCTTGAGATACTGATGTAAACCCGCTTTAGCCATCTTACTGTTTGTATAATTGTGTGCCTGAGATATCATCTTGGTTTATGTTATAGTTGTAAATATTAGAGTAATACAAGTTTCTTCTCTGTATCAATAAATGTAATACTTTTCTCTTTTTCGCAGCGCTATTCTTTGTTTTAATTTTTATATAGACAAAAAGGTTTTTATAGATTATTAATTATGTACGTGCGTTATTAATTTTTCTATGACAGCGGGTAGGGTGGGGGAGGGGGAATGAGTGTGAGAGTGAAGAGAGAATGGGGAAGTCAATGGTGTGATTTAGGTACCCAAGAGATACCACCCAAAAGAATGGAGTGGTATAGTGAACAATCGAAGTATAAATCCCTTACATATTCTAGATATTATGCCCGGGAAGGATAACTGTTTTTCGATTTTATCTTGGAATGTTAGAGGATTGAATTCAAAGTTTAAACGTGCATTAATGTTTCAGTATATAAAAAAATATTCTCCCCAACTGATTATACTACAGGAGACACATTTAATGGGGAAAAAATGAATCACACTAAAAAAAGCCTGGATACAGAAAACATATCACTCTACGTATTCTTCATATGCTAGAGGGGTGTCGATCTTAGTGAATAAATCTTTTACAGGAGAAATTGAAAAGGCCCATATAGATGTGAATGGAAAATATGTTATTCTAGTATATAGGATGGGTAAACAGAGATATGTTATAGCTGCTGTGTATATTCCACCTCCATTCTCGGTGGCAGTACTGAATGAGATAATGGAAAAAATCATGCAGTATATGCCAGCGAGATTGATATTAATAGGAGATTTTAATGCGGTCCTATCACCAGAGTTGGACAGACCAAAGCCCCCTAAACAACATTCAACAGAATTATATAACTGGGCTCAGGTAATGGGGGTAACGGAAGTTTGGCGGTGGAGGAATCCAGGAGAAAGGGGATACTCATGTTTTTCCACTTCCTATAAGACGGCATCTAGAATAGATTTAGCGTTTACTGACTCCACGATGTTAGCAGATATCGTGGAGGCCAAATATCTGCCGAGTGGTCTTTCGGATCATTCTCCTTTATTTCTGTCAGTACGTATTCCAACTCCTAAAAATGCGTCTCTGTGGAGATTAACTCCGCAATGGGTGGATCACCCAGAAATAGTAGAGAAAATGGAATCAATAATGATGGAATATTGGGAGAATAACGCAGGATCAGCCTCGGTAGAAACGGTATGGGATGCGTTCAAAGCCTACACACGAGGGCAATATATATCAAATATTTCAACAGTTAACAAAAAACAGAAGGTGAAGGAACAAGAGTTGAAAATACAGACTGAAATACAAAGGGAGAGATATGGGCAGGATCCCAGCAACATTAATTTTGATGAAATGATGGCAGCACAGAGAGATCTTCACCTACATATGGAAGAAACAACTAGATTGGAAATGCATAAAAATAGACAGAATATTTTTGAACAGGGAGATAGGGGGGGCAGATTTCTGGCAAGGCTGGCGCAACAAGAACATCAAGCCACAATTATATCAGAGATTGAGGACTTAAATGGACAGATAGTAAAAGAACCCAAAGAAATATTGGAGGCTTTTAGAGAGTATTATAGTATGCTTTATACCTCCTCTCTCCCGTCTGGCCCCTGCCCAGAGGATATGACGGACCTTTTGGACCGGATAGCCTTGGGGTGGCTGTCAGACGGGGAGAGGAGAGAATTGGTTCGGCCCATTGGGGTGGAAGAGATTATGGAGGTTATTTGTACATTTTCGGGAGGAAAGGCACCAGGCCCAGATGGAATTCCTGTAGAATTTTATAAAAGGTATGGAGCATTAATAGCCCCTAAATTAGTAGAAGTATTTACAAGTGGGCTAATGCAAGGAGCCCTGCCAGAATCTATGAGAGAGGCACACATAACACTAATATATAAGGAAACAAAAGATCCAAAGTTATGTTCATCGTATAGGCCAATTGCATTATTAAATATAGATGTAAAAATATTGACAAAAATACTGACACTAAGGCCCCATACTCACGAGCAAACATGTCTGCTGAAACTGGCCCGCAGGCCAGTTTCAGCAGACATGTTTGGTCGTGTGTGGGCGCGAGCGGGCCGAATTCCAGCAAACATTTGCCCGCCGGGCCTTTTCCCAGCAGACAAATATTCCTGGACTTGTTTTAAAACAGTCCGCTGGAATTCTGCCCGCTCGGACATGTACGGTCGTCAGTACAGACCTACCGTACATGTCCAGGCGCCCGCCGTCCCTCGCATGCGTCGAATGACTTCGACGCATGCGTGGAAGCATTTTAAAGGCGGGCCGCCCACGTCGCCGCGTCATTGTCGCGGCGACACCGCGTCATCGACGCGGCGACACCGCGGACACGCCCCGCGTATTGTTTACGCGCGGACTTCTGTACGATGGTGTGTACAACCATCGTACAGAAGCCCTCTGGCAGACATGTATGGTGAAAACGGTCCGACGGACCGCTTTCACCATACATGTTTGGTCGTGAGTACCCGGCCTTAGAGTATAGCCCCTGCTTAGAAATATAATAGATTCAGATCAAACAGGATTCATGCCACAAAGGACAACAGATATTAATTTACGTAGGCTTTACACGAACATACATACACATCATATGCATGAGGGATCAAGGACAGTGGCCTCTTTAGATATTGAGAAAGCCTTCGATACGGTGGAATGGCCATTTCTCTGGGAAATACTTAGGAGGATGGGATTTCCTCTAGTATTTATTAAGTGGATTCAAACAATATACGAAAGGCCAATGTCTGCAGTGAAATTAGGGGGAAGATTGTCGTCTTTTTTTCAATTACATAGAGGCACGAGGCAGGGCTGCCCTCTCTCTCCAGCGCTCTTTGCAATTGCAATAGAGCCAGTGGCAGAGGCTCTTAGGACCACACCCAATATTCGGGGACTCCGGGTAGGGGGGCTGGAAGAGAGAGTAGCCCTGTATGCCGACGACATGCTTCTATTTTTGAGAGATGCGGGTCCATCTTTGGAAGGAGCTCTGGAATTGCTGAATGTTTATTCGGTATATACAGGGCTCAAAGTAAACTGGGGTAAGTCAATATTATTCCCTATAGATCAAGGAGCACAGGAAACCGCTGCCCCAAATACGCCGTTGAAATGGGTACTGGAATTTAAATATTTAGGCATTAGAATATCCAGACAGGTGGAAGATTTTCGGAAATTAAATTTAGATCCGGAGGTACAGGAGCTTGGGAGGAAAATAAAGATCTGGGCGACACTGCCTCTGTCTTTACTGGGACGAATAAACCTAGTGAAGATGAAGGTATTGCCTAAATTTTTATATGTCTTCAGAAACTCTCCACAGTGGCTCCCAAAAAGTTTTTTTGTAAAACTACATGGAATGCTCTCCGCATTTATATGGGCCAATAAACCAGCTAGAATTAAATTAAGCACACTTATGAGACCGGAAGTGCAGGGGGGATTAGCATTCCCAGACTTCCATAAATATTATACAGCGGCACAGTTAGTGACAGCAGGGAGATGGTTAGACCCGGATGGATACGATTCGGCCACTATGTTGGAAGCAACAGTGGTCCAATCGGTAGAAGCACTACAGGGACTGCTGTATAGGGGTATTAAAACAAGGAGAGATTTGACACCAGCGATGAGATCAACAGTCAAAATATGGAAAGCCGTCATAGGAAGAGAAGGGGAAAAAAAATAATTTATCTCCAAATACCCCTCTGTGGAGGAACCCTGAATTACCACATATAGATTTGGTCCAAGACCCGGGAGCATGGACTAAATATGGGGTGAAGAAATTATCACAGTTGATACAGGGAGGAAAGTTTCTATCATATGTGGAAATGAGACAGCTTTGGAATATCCCCGAGAGTTATGAGTTCAGGTATAGGCAGCTTAGCCATGCCTTAATAGCCCAGTTCCCAGAGGGGACCCCGCAACTGATGGAATCAGATGTAGAACAAATGGTAAAAAGCGGGAAGAGGACCATCTCAAATTTTTATGGATACTTGATAAACACTACACCTTATGATATAAGCAAACAATTGGAAGAGAGAAGCCCCGGGTTTGGAGAACTGGGAGGAAGTATGGAGGTTCCCATTGCAGATACTGGTATCACTCCGAGATAAACTGATACAATATAAAATTATACATAGAAGCCATTATACACCATACAAGTTGTATAGGATTTCACCGACCAACTCGCAGAATTGCTGGAGGTGTGTGGTTGCTCCTGGAGACTTTATGCATATATTCTGGCTTTGTCCAAAAATAGCAGTGTTCTGGAGTGAGATTCTGAGAATGATAGCAAGAGTGACATCTGTAAGGTTGGAACAAGAAGTGGAGATTTGTCTCTTAGGATTAATAGGGGGTAATGTTATTTCAAAAGAAAGGAAAACGCAGATAGGCCTGTTGCTGTTCTATGCCAGGAAAGTAATAGTCCTAAATTGGAAAAAAAAACAGAGGCTCCTTCAATAGCACAGTGGAAAAATCTAGTAAACAGCAATCTGATATTATACAGAGAAACATATTGTAATAGAGGATATGGGGAGAAATATAGTAGAGTATGGGCAAATTGGATAGAGAACCCTATAACAGCATCAGGATAAAGGGGGAAATTGGGAAATTAATCACACCATTGGGGGAGGAGGGGGAGGGAGAAAGAGAAATGTATGGTATTGGATGGAAGGATATTGTATGGATGCTTTGAAGAAATAGAGGAAGGTCAATGTCAATGCCATTGGAATCTAAGTGAAATATGAATGTAATGTATGTGTACGATTTTATTTTTTGTATGGAAAAAAAAGAGAAAATTTAAATAAAGAGATTTATAAAAAAAAAGAGTGACGTCATGTGACCTCCCAGAATCCTCCTCACCTCTCCGGTCAGGTCTGTGTATTATTAATAGAGATAAGAGTGATGTCATGTGACCTCCCAGAATCCTCCTCACCTCTCCGGTCAGGTCTGTGTTTTATTAATAGAGAAAAGAGTGATGTCATGTGACCTCCCAGAATCCTCCTCACCGGTCAGGTCTGTGTATTATTAATAGAGATAAGAGTGATGTCATGTGACCTCCCAGAATCCTCCTCACCTCTCCGGTCAGGTCTGTGTATTATTAATAGAGATAAGAGTGATGTCATGTGACCTCCCAGAATCCCCCTCACCTCTCCGGTCAGGTCTGTGTTTTATTAATGGAGATAAGAGTGATGTCATGTGACCTCCCAGAATCCCTCTCACCTCTCCGGTCAGGTCTGTGTTTTATTAATAGAGATAAGAGTTATGTCATGTGACCTCCCAGAATCCTCCTCACCTCTCCGGTCAGGTCTGTGTATTATTAATAGAGATAAGAGTGATGTCATGTGACCTCCCAGAATCCTCCTCACCTCTCCGGTCAGCAGGTAGATGATCTCCAGGGTGAGGTTTAGTATCTTCTCAGTCATGTGACTCCGGTCCTCCTCCATCTTCATTGGTGCCGTCATTTGATCTATACAGGTCTCCTTGTAGATGAATATCTTTGGGAAATAAAAGTAAGAATTATTTCGATGGTATTGGTCACATAATAATAGGATGTGGATGTGGGGGGGGGGGGTAATAGGAGGGTCGCTGGATATTTAGGAACTACTCCCCCCATGGGAACACATTTAGTTTGGACTGTTTAGCATCTTATTTTTTTGGCTCCTGGGATCCTCTCGTCTTACCAGATCAGAAATTCTCTTTTCTCTGTTGGGTTTGTTTGGTTTCAGAATTGGTTTTGATTAGTTTTAGATCTGCAGACAAGGAATGATAAATACGCTCCTTTCTTTGACGTGTTTGCTCTGAGGCCGTGCTGTGAGGACAATATTAGGTCATCATGATGTCCAGGAAGGGGAACGGCTAATCAGGATAATTGCCAGAACTCCGGCTGCAAGACTCCAATCTCCGGCAGCCTGCTGACTGACAGGAGCGATGTCACTCTCTGCAGTAAGAGAAGGGATTGGATTGGATAGCAGGAGGCTTATGATGGTGGAGTACAGAACTGTGGGGGAGGAGTCTGTTCTGTACTCTCCAATAGCAACTCAGTGTGGGGAGGAGGACAACAGGGGGAGGGGTTTGTTCTCTTAGTCTTGGTCTATTTTGTGTTCTGGAACATTTTCCTTGACCAGTGAGATGGTGAGGTGAAGGCTTCCTACATTTGCTGGCAGGAGTTCTTTAAGAAGGTCAGAAAAGTAAGTGCAGGTGGGGTGGGGGGGCCATCAGAGACCAAGAGCCCCTATGAGCCCAGAAGCCCCTCTTACCTCAGAGCCTTGCAGCCTGACTACCCCCTCAGAGCCCCCACAGCCCTTCAGCCCCACTTACCTCTCAGAGTTGTTCAGTCCTATTACTTCCTAGGAGGCCCCCAAAGTTCTTCATCTGCACTTCCTCCTCAGGGGTCCCAGAGCCCTTCAGATGAAGTAAACTCTCAGAGGCTCCCAGAATCCTTTAGTCCCACTACCACCTCAGAGACCCCTCAGCTCCTCTAGTTTACTCAGAACCAGTGGCAGAACTATTACAGTCACAAAGGTCACACCTGCGACCCTGGCATTCCGCCAATGCAGGGGGGGGGGATAAGACAGCAGGGAAGGGTCTTTCTGTTGGAGTAAAGGGTCCCAGGATCAGGGGAGGCTCCCCTGGTGATCGCCAATTAGGAGTGTGCAGCACATTCAGCCTTTGCAGAGCCCCCTTGCTGTGTCTGATCTGCTCCCAACACGGGCACAGCGCCCTCCAACATCAGCCAACTCCTCTCCCCACTCCTCCTCCCCCAGACACAAGATCAAAGTTCTCCATACTGGGCTGTGCCCTGTGCCAGCTCTGAGGGACCCGTCACTGATGCCAGCTGCAGCTCCCAGGGCCTTATGAGTGCCTGTATGTGGGGTGGGGGTCCTCGGTGTGTGTGTGGCCCTTGAGATGTGTGGGGGGGCAGGATCAACTCTCTGCACATCTCAAACTCCTCTCCTACTGCCAGCTGCTCTCTGGAGTTTCTGCCCCCATCTCCCCCAACACCTATGTGTCCCTTCCATGGCTGCCCATATTATTGTCCCTTCATCCGTCCCACCTATTCCTATCCATCCTCCTCATCTCATACCTCTGCCACCCCTGCTAGGGTTGCCAACTGTCCAGGATTCACCCAGATAGTCCAGGTTTGGAATCATGTGCCCAGGCTTCAGTCCACCTGAAACCCGGACACAATATTCAGACAGGAATGTGGCTCAGGACAGAACGTGACAGGAGGGTGAGGGGGCACTATGTGCGCCGCATTACTATTCTCTTTGGAGTTCCCAAAGGTGTCCCAGGTCTGTTACAATCCTATAGTGTATACTAAAAATATATATATATACTGTGCGCCTCTAAATCGTTCGGGTTTGGCATAAAGAAAAAGTGGCAACCCTAACCCCGCCCATAACCCCCTCTGACTGGCACCCCGGTTCAGACCCCCTCCCCCATTCATGCCCCTCACCTCAGCCTTTGTCATCACTTGGGAATCTCAGTGGCTGCATTGTGCCATGTTTGGGGTCACAGAGAACGAAGCCCCTCACTGGGGGGCTGCTGGAAGTGATCGGGGGAGGTGACCTCTGTGGGTGTAAATAGGAAATAAGATCTTATTACCTCCTCTGCTGTTACTTCCAGCAATGTCTCCTCTTTCCTGCCTCATGGAACGTCTTGTCTTTATTCCAGATTACTTCCTGTCTGTAATGACATCACTTCCTGTCTGCATTCCATAGAATCTTCCTGTCTGGATATGAGTGAGATCACCACCTTGTGGAGATGAGAGGAACTGCAGCCCCAAGAAATGTCTCATAGTAGCCACGCCTGTAAAATACCTTACAGAGCTACCACAGAAGTTCAGATATAATACAAAAAAGTAAGAAAAAATATATACAGTTCTTATATAACCAATTGTTTAACAAAGATATTTTTATTACATACAGAAAAGTCTTAAAGACACAGAACACAAGGTCACAACAAATGTATAGCTAATAAAACAGCTAGAAAATGGGTATGAGCTGTCTATACCTAGAGCTACACCCCGGCATGCCTCCATCCCGGCATATATATGTAAGAAGGAAGGGAGAGGTAGATTGGGACTTTGATGGAGGCATGAGGGTGTATCTGATAATGTGTATGGAATGTAAATAACTTGAATGTCACAATCCCCTGGGGGGGGGGCTTCATGATAGTGATATTAGGAAACATCATTCAATAATATAATAGAAGAACGCATTTATGAGGTAAAAATACAATCATAAAAAATCTACATAAGTTGATATAATAATAATTCATTTATTAATACAGATCACTAAACATGATTTGTGACAGACATTACATTTCATAGCAAAGAACAAATAAATACAGATAAAACATAGAAGAAATATAATATATATATAATTCACATAATAAATACCGATAGAAAACACGATTGGTTAGAATTATTGGAGCTAGCGTGGCTTGGCATCCCTGGATGAACACTCAACGCGTTTCATGACCTTTTGCCACTCGTCAGGAGTCGGCTGCATGGGTTAAACTATAAAGTAATGGAATAATGGATACATTTAGTAGCTAGCTATGCATTCTATCCTAGAGATGAAAAAATAAGGACAATTCCTCTCCTACTTACAAAGTAGCCCAAAGAATAAGGTCAGCTCCAAGGGTGGGATTGAACGGTGGTCTGGCATGAGTGGTCTCCCCCGGGACTGAGGCAGGGAGTAGCCATAAAGAAAAATAAGGCAGAACGTCAACTGGTTTCTTGTATATCACAGGAGGGGGGGGTCTAATTTCTTGTATATCGGGGGAGGGGAGATCTAATTTCTTGTATATCGGGGGAGGGGAAGGTCTAATTTCTTGTATATCGGGGAGGGGAGGTCTAATTTCTTGTATATCGGGGAGGGGAGGTCTAATTTCTTGTATATCGGGGGAGGGGGAGGTTGGCTCCATACAGTTGGTCTATACTGGAGGATAGATTCCCCCCCAGGTAAGGAATGACTGAATCCCTCCCAGCCAATCACAGTGCTGTATGACGCGTGTGTCTGGTGTGTGGGGGAGGGTATGGTCATGTCTGAGATTTGGACATGTTGATGTACAGACCAGAGATCCCCCAAAATCACCCAGTAATGGGGAGATGTTGGGGGAGGGGATTAAAGGGGAAGTGACCAATAAAAGGAGATGATGAGAGAAGAGGACACATTTATTATATTGTGGGCGGGGCTGTACTGTGTTTATCAATCAGTCATGTGACCCGATCATCTGCAAATTCATATCCAACATAAAGAGCTTTGTACTCAAGATGATGTTCCCTGCAGATCCACTGCTTCCCCTTTACACCTACTTCTTTATTCTTATCATATTTGCTGCTGAATTAAATAAAATAAAAATCTGTGCAAATTCATGTAATCATTTTAGTTTATGTAATATAGCAGCAAATATTATAAGATGAAAGAAGTAGGTGCAAAGTGGAAGCAGTGGATCTGCAGGGAACATCATCCTGAGTACAAAGCTCTTTATGTTGTATATGAATTTGCACATGGATCAGATTACTTCATTTATTGATAAACACCATAAGATGAATGAAGTAGGTGTAAAGTGGAGGCAGTAGATCTGCAGAGAATATTATTGGGGCCCCTAGCACTTTATATATGAATGTCTCCACATATTTTAGTGTATGTGTGATAATTGATGGGCGGCACACACAATAGGACAGCGCTGTGACACATAATGCTCTTCTAGGTGATAAAGGGAAGACTTACCTTTGTTACAGCAGCAGTCCGGTAGAAGTTATTTCTGGAGGTATTTGAGTTGTTACACATAGCGCAGGTTTTTTTCTATTTATATTGGGGACATAATTGCCCAAATCTGGGGATCAGGAGCCATTTCCACCCTTTACTCTCGGCTGGGGTTCTTTGTATCCATATAACAGATGTTCTACATGACTAAATCTCACATCAATTTTACTGCAAAATCAAAGGGGCCAAAATGTCTCCCCCCCTCCCCCGAGCAGTAATATATTTCTATCCCCCTTGGTGGGAGTGGAGATGACCCATCTATAAGGATATACAGTACATACACACACAGCATAGACTTTTCTTGGGGCTGCAGTTCCTCTGAGTTCCACAAGGTGGTGATCTCACTTTTACCCAGACAGAAAGTCTCTATGGAATACAAACAGGAAGTGATGTCAGGTACAGGCAGGAAGTTCCATGTAATACGAAGTACAAAGGAGACATCGCTGGAAGAGGCAGCAGAGGAGGTAATAAGGTCTTATCTTCTATTTACACCCAGTAACCCCGTCATGTCCGTCCTCTTCCTCCATAGTCACTGTGACGTCTTTTATCTCCAGCAGATGATGATACACACATATATAGTGTGGAAATGTAGATTAACCACTTCCGGACTGCCGCATGTAGATTTACGTCGGCAGAATGGCATGGACAGGCACATGTGCGTACCTGTACGTGCTCTGCTTGACGTGGGTCGGGGGTCCGATCGAGACCCTCCCCGGTACTTGCGGGGGTCCTCGTGGCTTCAGGAGCGATCCGGGACAATGGCGCGGCTGTTAGTTTATAGCCGCTCCGTCGCGATCGCTCCCCGGAGCTGAAGAACGGGGAGAGTCGTATGTAAACACGGCTTCCCCGTGCTTCACTGTGGCGGCGTATAGATCGAGTGATCCCTTTTATAGGGAGACTCGATCGATGACGTCAGTCCTACAGCCACACCCCCCTACAGTTGTAAACACGCACTAGGTGAACCCTAACTCCTACAGCGCCCCCTGTGGTTAACTCCCAAACTGCAACTGTCATTTTCACAATAAAGAATGCAATTTAAATGCATTTTTTGCTGTGAAAATGACTGGTCCCAAAAATGTGTCAAAATTGTCCGAAGTGTCCGCCATAATGTCGCAGTCACAAAAAAATCGCTGATCGCCGCCATTAGTAGTAAAAAAAATAATAATTAATAAAAATGCAATAAAACTATCCCCTATTTTGTAAACGCTATCAATTTTGCGCAAACCAATCGATAAACGCTTATTGCGATTTTTTTTTACCAAAAATAGGTAGAAGAATACGTATCGGCCTAAACTGAGGGAAAAAAAATGTTATATATATTTTTGGGGGATATTTATTATAGCAAAAAGTAAAAAATATTGATTTTTTTTCAAAATTGTCGCTCTATTTTTCTTTTTCTAGCGCAAAATATAAAAACCGCAGAGGTGATCAAATACCACCAAAAGAAAGCTCTATTTGTGGAAAAAAAAAGACGGCAATTTTGTTTGGGAGCCACGTCGCACAACCGCGCAATGTGACCGATCCCTGCTGAACCAGCTGAATTTCCATTTTCCGCCTGAAGTCTAAAGATGAGCTCCGGTGTTTTTCGCAAAGCCCGCCAGGAAGTCGGCACTGTGCTAATCACAGGCAGTAGACATTGTCCCGATGTACGGATGCAGAGATCGGGAAATGTCTCACTGCCTGTGATTAGCGCAGTGCTGACCTCCTAGCGGGCTCTGCACACAGGCTTTCTAAACACGCCAGAGCTCATTCTTACTGAAGTCAGGGCACAAATCCCAGGTCACCATGGTGACTAGAAATGGCGTCCTGGCCCCTGGGCTCTTGTCAGCCCATTCTCACTGTTGGTCTGAATAATGTTTCTGCCTGAAACCCGGACACATTATTCAGACAGGAATGTGTCTCGGAGCGGGGCCAGGCAGGAGGGTGAGGGGGGGGGGCACCCTTCTCCTGCATCCTGAAGGTCCTGGGGTGACCTACACTCTTTTCTGGTACCCTGTAACCCACGTGCCCCATTCTTCACCCTCTGCCCTTCCCCTGCATTCCATATCCTGCATGCTACACCCTTTTCCTGTATCCCATATGCTGCAGTGACCTGCACCCCATGTCCTGTATTCTGCACCACATGTCCTTCATTTTTCTACTGAACCTTGCTCCCCATGTCCTGCATTCTGTACACTGTACTCTTCCCCTACACCCCATGTCCTGTGTTCTGCACCCTTGTCCTGCATCCCATGTGCTGCAGTGACCTACACCCTTCTCTGGTACACTGCACCCCATGTCCTCCATTCTGCACAATGTACCCTTTCCCTGCACCCCATGTCCTCCATTCTGCACAATGTACCCTTTCCCTGCACCCCATGTCCTCCATTCTGCACAATGTACCCTTTCCCTACACCCCATGTCCTGTGTTCTGCACCCTTGTCCTGCATCCCATGTGCTGCAGTGACCTACACCCTTCTCTGGTACACTGCACCCCATGTCCTCCATTCTGCACAATGTACCCTTTCCCTGCACCCCATGTCCTCCATTCTGCACAATGTACCCTTTCCCTGCACCCCATGTCCTCCATTCTGCACAATGTACCCTTTCCCTGCACCCCATTCTGCACCCCATGTCCTTCATTCTGCACCCTACACCCCATGTCCTGCATCCTGCACCCCATGACCTGCATTCTGCACCCCATGTCCTGCATTCTGCACCCCATGTCCTTCATTCTGCACCCCATGTTCTGCATTCTGCACCCTACACCCCATGTCCTGCATTCTGCACCCTACACCCCATGTCCTGCATTCTGCACCCTACACCCCATGTCCTGCATTCTGCACCCCATGTCCTGCCTTCTTCACCCTGCACCCCATGTCCTGCATTCTGCACCCCATGTCCTGCAATCTGCACCCTACACACCATGTCCTGCATTCTGCACCCTACACCCCATGTCCCACCTTCTTCACCCTACACCCCATGTCCTGCCTTCTTCACCCTGCACCCCATGTCCTGCCTTCTGCACCCCATGTCCTGCACCCTACACCCCATGTCCGGCCTTCTGCACCCTACACCCCATGTCCTGCATTCTGCACCCTACACCCCATGTCCTGCATTCTGCACCCCATGTCCTGCCTTCTTCACCATACACCCCATGTCCTGCATCCTGCACCCCATGTCCTGCATCATGCACCCCATGTCCTGCACTCTGCACCCCATGTCCTGCACCCTGCACCCCATGTCCTGCCTTCTTCACCCTACACCCCATGTCCTGCATTCTGCACCCCATGTCCTGCCTTCTTCACCCTACACCCCATGTCCTGCCTTCTTCACCCTACACCCCATGTCCTGCATTCTGCACCCCATGTCCTGCCTTCTGCACCCTACACCCCATGTCCTGCATTCTACACCCCATGTCCTGCATTCTGCACCCTACACCCCATGTCCTACATTCTGCACACTACACCCCATGTCCTGCCTTCTGCACCCCATGTCCTGCCTTCTGCACCCCATGTCTTGCACCTTGCACCCCATGTCCTGCCTTCTGCACCCTACACCCCATGTCCTGCATCCTGCACCCCATGTCCTGCATTCTGCACCCTACACCCCATGTCCTACATTCTGCACACTACACCCCATGTCCTGCCTTCTGCACCCCATGTCCTGCCTTCTGCACCCCATGTCTTGCACCTTGCACCCCATGTCCTGCATTCTGCACCCTACACCCCATGTCCTGCATTCTGCACCCCATGTCCTGCATTCTGCACCCTACACCCCATGTCCTGCATTCTGCACCCCATGTCCTGCATTCTGCACCCTACACCCCATGTCCTGCATTCTGCACCCTACACCCCATGTCCTGCATTGTGCCTCCTGCACCCCATGTCCTGCATTCTGCACACAGCACAACATGTCCTGCACCCTAACTCCTTTGTTCTGCACCTCACAAATTACTTGCCCTGCCCCAGGCCCCGATAACCCACACTTCCCTTTAAAAAAAAATGTCCTAACTTTTTAGCTGGCTCATAGATTCAAAGCAAATTTGTCAAGCCCCGCCTTAAGTGACTTCCTCCCCTCCCCCTCATCTCCTTCATTATGTAAGTCATGCTGAGATAATCTCCCATTGGCTGAGCAATATTCTCATTGGTCTCTGAGCTCCTTCTTGCTATTCCTCGTCCTGCCTGTTGTTTCCTTGGATTGATTTTCTGTGTAGTGACCCCGGTTTCATCTCTTGGATGCGCTCGTCTGTTGCTTGTCCTGACCTTTATCCTGATTCCTGGATCTCCTCCTCATCTCTCCTCCATATCCTCTTACACAGCTTTTCTCCTGCAGTGATCCTGGGGGGAGGAAACTTGGCACCAGCACACGGCCAAATCCATCCCCACCATGAGGACAGACAGTCTGACTGGAGATAACTATTGTTCTGCTCTTTTTAGATCACCCCTAAGGATATCATTGCTGGGGTGGGGGGTTGGGCACGTTGCCGAGGTTTTCACCTTTATTTATTTTTTCTCTAAATGATTCTTTATACAAGTTATTTGCACTTCAAGCTCTGCCTCATCTGAAGATTTCTTCTCTGTCCCTCCACAGGTATGTCCCATCTGAGTCACATAGATGAGTTTGTTCTTGCTGGGAAAAACTATTTCAGCAACAGACAGCATGGATTCATGAAAGACAGAAGTTGTCAGACAAACTTTTTTCATAAGGAGGTAAGTAAAACCTTTGACAGAGGGGTGGCGGTGGACGTGGTATACTTGAGCAGAGGGGTGGCGGTGGACGTGTTACACTTGGACAGAGGGGTGGCTGTGGATGAGGTATACTTGGACAGAGGGGTGGCGGTGGACGTGGTATACTTGGACAGAGGGGTGGCGGTGGACGTGGTATACTTGGACAGAGGGGTGGCGGTGGACGTGGTATACTTGAGCAGAGGGGTGGCGGTGGACGTGTTACACTTGGACAGAGGGGTGGCTGTGGATGAGGTATACTTGGACAGAGGGGTGGCGGTGGACGTGGTATACTTGGACAGAGGGGTGGCGATGGACGTGGTATACTTGGACAGAGGGGTGGCTGTGGATGTGGTATACTTGGACAGAGGGGTGGCGGTGGACGTGGTATACTTGGACAGAGGGGTGGCGGTGGACGTGGTAAACTTGGACAGAGGGGTGGCGGTGGACGTGGTATACTTGGACAGAGGGGTGGCGGTGGACGTGGTAAACTTGGACAGAGGGGTGGCGGTGGACGTGGTATACTTGGACAGAGGGGTGGCGGTGGACGTGGTATACTTGGACAGAGGGGTGGTGGTGGATGTGGTATACTTGGACAGAGGGGTGGCGGTGGACGTGGTATACTTGGACAGAGGGGTGGCGGTGGACGTGGTATACTTGGACAGAGGGGTGGCGGTGGACGTGGTATACTTGGACAGAGGGGTGGCGGTGGACGTGGTATACTTGGACAGAGGGGTGGCGGTGGACGTGGTATACTTGGACAGAGGGGTGGCGGTGGACGTGGTATACTTGGACAGAGGGGTGGCGGTGGACGTGGTATACTTGGACAGAGGCGTGGCTGTGGATGTGGTATAGTTGGATTTTGCAAAAGCGTTGGATACAGTTCCCCACACACGGCTCATGTGTAAGGTAAGGTCTACAGGATTGGAAATATCAGTTTGTAAATGGATAGAAAATTGTCTAAGGCCTTCTACACACGGTTGGACCAAACCAATGAGACTAGTCCGTCGGACCGTTTTCATCGGTTCATCTCTGAAGTGGCCGTACGGCCTGATATGCGTACACACCGTCAGTCCAAAATCCGATCGGGTCAGAATGCGGTCATGTAAAACACACAACGTGCTGAAAAAAACAAAGTTCAATGCTTCCAAGCATGCGTCGACTTGATTCTGAGCATGCGCGGGTTTTGAACCGATGCTTTTCTGTACTAACCATCGGTTTGGTCCGATCGGGCAGCGGTCCATCGGTTCGGTTTTGAAGCATGTTTTAAAATTTTGGACCCGAAGGAAAACAGACCGATGGGCCGTACACACGGTCGGTTTGGTCCGATGAAAATGAACTTCGGTTCATTCTCATCGGTTCGGTCCGACCGTGTGTACAGGGCCTAAAAGACAGAATTCAGAGAGTCGTGGTTAATGATTCTTACTCTGAATGGTCGAAGGTTATCAGTGGTGTACCCCGAGGTTCAGTGTTGGGATATACTTTTCAATATATTTATAAATGATATTGGGTCTGGGATTACTATCTTTGCAGATGACACCAAGCTATGCAGTAGAATAACGTCCTTACAGGATGGCCAGGATTCAGATACATCGCGTATCTTTAGAGCGGCGTAGCGCATCTGATATGCGCTACGCCGACGTAACATAGAGAGGGAAGATCACTATTTACAAAGCACTTGCCGACAACGTTGCGCCCGCGTAACGTAAATAGGCCGGCGTAAGCCCGCCTAATTCAAAGTAGGTGGAAGGTGGGCGTGATGTATTTAAATGAATCGTGACCCCATGTAAATGAAGCACCGAACGAACAGCGCATGCGTGCGCATGCTCAGAATCACGTCAAATTTTCTCCCTAACATACGCCGGCTCAATGCCTGTGACGTAAACGTAACCTACGCCCAGCCCCATTCACGTATGACTTGCGTAAACAACGTCAAATTCAATGGCTGTTCCGACGTCCATACCCTAACATGACTTACCCCTGCTTTATGAGGGGTAAACTTACGCCGGACGTACGCCTTACGTAAACGGCATAGCTTACTGCGACGGGCGCAAGTACATTCGTGAATCGGCGTATCTAGGTCATTTACATATTCGACGTGTAAATCTATGGAAGCGCCCCTTGCGGCCAGCGTAAATATGCTTCCAAAGATACGACGGCGTACTAAGACTTGCGTCGATCGGATGAAGCCATATTTCAGGCGTATCTGGTATTGTGAATAAGGCGCATTGATACGACGGCGCATCTCTACACTTACGCTGCGTATCTGTAGATACGCCAGCGTAAGTTTTTTCTGAATCCCGGGCGATGTCTCCAATTTACAAGTCGACCTAAAGTGATGGACACTGATTGGCACTATGGTGGCCACTGATTGGCACTTTATTGGCTACTGAGAGGGTGTTATGATGGGGCACAGACTGGGCACGATTGATAGCTGATTTGTACAATTAAATGGGGGCTGTGCTGATGATCATTACCGAAACCTGGCTTCATGAATCCGACACTGCTTTCCCCTGCTTCCCTCTCCCATGGTGGTCTTCTCTGGACTCACTCCTCCAGACCCAGTTCATGGAAGGGAGGCGGAGTGAGAATCCTTCTAGCCCCACACAGAACCTTTACCCACCTCCTTCTCTGACACTCTCCTCTTTTGAGGCACATTGTATTTGGCTTCTTTTCCCTTTTCTCTAAGAATTGCTGTTATCTACCGGCCCCCTGGACTGGTATCAACCTTTCCTGATGACTTCTCTGCCTGGCAACCAAACTTTCTCTCTTCTGAAATCCCCACAATCATTCTCTGTAAGGCTCATCCACCTTACATACCGATCATTGTCTGCCACCCCTTTCTGGCAATCCATCCATTGGCTGCCACTCACCCAACAAATTAAATTCTAAATACAAACAATAACTGACAAAGCCATCCGCAACTCAGCCACACCTACATCACTAACCTAGTCTCACCATACCAGCCAAATTGTTCTCTTCATTCCTCCCAAGTCTTCCTGCTCTCTAGTTCCCCTGTAACCTCCTCACATGCTCGCCTCCAGGACTTTCCCGAGCCTCTCCCATCCTATGGAACTCCATACCCCAATCTGTCTGAATATCTCCTTCTCTGTTTGCTTTTAGATGATCCCTGAAAACCCTCCTTTCCAGAGAAGCCTATCCTGTCCTCACCTAACATCTGTACATTTATTTTCTCCATCAGCTCATCTCCCACAGTTATCACCTTTTGTATTATTTCACCCTCCCTCCTAGATTGTAGTCACTAACGAGCAGGGCCCCCTGATTCATCCTGTGCTGTGCAAATTGTTGGTGCTTTATAAATCCTGTATTATAATAATAATAATAATGTATTCCCATGGGGGTAGTAGTTCCTGAATGTACAGAAACCCTCCTATTACCCCCTCACATCCACATCCTATTATTGTGTTACCAATACCATCCAAAAAATTATTTCATTTCCCAAAGTTATCCGTCTACAAGGAGACCTGTATAGATCAAATGATGGGACCAATGAGGATGGAGGAGGACCGGAGTCACATGACTGAGAAGATACTAAACCTCACCCTGGAGATCATCTACCTGCTGACCGGAGAGGTGAGGAGGATTCTGGGAGGTCACATGACATCACTCTTATCTCTATTAATAATACACAGACCTGACCGGAGAGGTGAGGAGGATTCTGGGAGGTCACATGACATCACTCTTATCTCTATTAATAAAACACAGATCTGACCGGAGAGGTGAGGAGGATTCTGGGAGGTCACATGACATCACTCTTATCTCTATTAATAATACACAGACCTGACCGGAGAGGTGAGGAGGATTCTGGGAGGTCACATGACATCACTCTTATCTCTATTAATAAAACACAGACCTGACCGGAGAGGTGAGGAGGATTCTGGGAGGTCACATGACATCACTCTTATCTCTATTAATAAAACACAGACCTGACCGGAGAGATGAGGAGGATTCTGGGAGGTCACATGACATCACTCTTATCTCTATTAATAATACAGACCTGACCGGAGAGGTGAGGAGGATTCTGGGAGTCTAACATGATATTTCTATTGGTTCCTCAATACAGAGATTTCCTCTTGTGAAGTCAGGTGATCACATGACCATCACAGTGCCTCCATGTGACTCCCTAAAACCCGAGAGACACAACATGGAGAAGATTCTAGAAGTCACCAAGAAGATGATGGAGCTGCTGACAGGAGAGGTGAGCAGTGCTGGGAATTATTTTTTGTAATTGTAATTTTATTGGATTTCACAAAAAAAAGAAGTTGCATCCCTTGTATGTCACAAAACAGTAGTGGAGAATAGTCAATGGTTTGAATTACGCAACCATCACAAACAGTATGAAGAGGGTATATAGGTATTACAGCATGAAGAGGGTATATAGGTATTACAGCATGAAGAGGGTATATAGGTATTACAGCATGAAGAGGGTATATAGGTATTACAGCATGAAGAGGGTATATAGGTATTACAGCATGAAGATGGTATATAGGTATTACAGTATGAAGGGGGTATATAGGTATTACAGCATGAAGAATGAAGAGGGTATATAGGTATTACAGTATGAAGAATGAAGAGGGTATATAGGTATTACAGTGTGAAGAGGGTATATAGATATTACAGTATGAAGAGGGTATATAGGTATTACAGTATGAAGAGGGTATATAGGTATTACAGCATGAAGAGGGTATATAGATATTACAGTATGAAGAGGGTATATAGGTATTACAGTATGAAGAGGGTATATAGGTATTACAGCATGAAGAGGGTATATAGGTATTACAGTGTGAAGAGGGTATATAGGTATTACAGTATGAAGAGGGTATATAGATATTACAGTATGAAGAGGGTATATAGATATTACAGTATGAAGAGGGTATATAGGTATTACAGCATGAAGAGGGTATATAGGTATTACAGTGTGAAGAGGGTATATAGGTATTACAGCATGAAGATGGTATATAGATATTACAGTATGAAGAGGGTATATAGGTATTACAGTATGAAGAGGGTATATAGGTATTACAGTATGAAGAGGGTATATAGGTATTACAGTGTGAAGAGGGTATATAGGTATTACAGCATGAAGAGGGTATATAGGTATTACAGTGTGAAGAGGGTATATAGGTATTACAGCATGAAGATGGTATATAGATATTACAGTATGAAGAGGGTATATAGATATTACAGTATGAAGAGGGTATATAGGTATTACAGTATGAAGAGGGTATATAGATATTACAGTATGAAGAGGGTATATAGGTATTACAGCATGAAGAGGGTATATAGGTATTACAGTGTGAAGAGGGTATATAGGTATTACAGCATGAAGAGGGTATATAGGTATTACAGTGTGAAGAGGGTATATAGGTATTACAGTATGAAGAGGGTATATAGATATTACAGCATGAAGAGGGTATATAGATAGTACAGCATGAAGAGGGTATATAGGTATTACAGCATGAAGAGGGTATATAGGTATTACAGTATGAAGAGGGTATATAGATATTACAGCATGAAGAGGGTATATAGGTATTACAGCATGAAGATGGTATATAGATATTACAGTATGAAGAGGGTATATAGATATTACAGTATGAAGAGGGTATATAGGTATTACAGTATGAAGAGGGTATATAGGTATTACA
Source organism: Rana temporaria (assembly GCF_905171775.1). Classification (NCBI taxonomy): domain Eukaryota; kingdom Metazoa; phylum Chordata; class Amphibia; order Anura; family Ranidae; genus Rana; species Rana temporaria. The sequence continues at coordinate 60,706 of NW_024404568.1, read as the reverse complement.
GTGTGAAGAGGGTATATAGTTAGTATAGTGTTACAGCTTGCAATAGCCAATAGATATACAGCATACTCGGACAGTATATACAGTAAAGTGAAATAAGTCAGAGCAACCCTCTAACACTAAAATCTCTACATCTACAGACATCAATGATTTAACACTACCCTATCTAGCCCTGTAAAGAAGAAATCAGTATGCATACATTTTTTGAAGCCACTCTAGCCCGATCTCCAGTGGTGGAAGCTCTGCAGAGGACACAGCTGACTGTAAAATGAATGGGAAGTGACATCACCCATAGAGTTACTATGGGGCTTCCATTGTCAGCTGCCTCCTCTGCACCCTCCTCCACAGCTTAGTGTGGGACCGGACCTGAGCTTTAGAAAAGGGTCTGTATATTGATTTCTTCTTTACAGGGCTAGATAGGTTAGTGTTAGATCATGAATTCCGGTAGATGTAGAGATTTTAGTGTTAGGCTGGACTTCTACTTTAACCACTTCAATACCAGGCACTGGCACCCCCTTCCTGCCCAGGCCAATTTTTAGCTTTCAGCGCTGTCGCATTTTGAATGACAATTGCGCAGTCATGCAACGCTGCACCCAAACTAATTTTTTATCATTTTGTTCCCACAAATAGAGATTTATTTTGGTGGTATTTGATCACTGCTGGGGCTCTTATTTTTTGCACAACAAAAAAAGACTGAAAATTTTGAAAAAAACCAAAACATTTTTTTCTTTGTTTCTGTTGTAAAATGTTGTAAATAGGTTTTCTCCTTCAATGACGGGCACTTACATGGCAGCACTGATGGGCATTGTAGAGGTGGCACTGATGATGGGCACTTATAGGCGGCACTGATGGATGGCACGGATGGGCACTTATAGGTGGCACTGATGACACTGATGGGTGGCATTGCTGGGCATCACTGATCTAGCAGGCATCCATAATAGTGCCCATTTGTGGGCATTTATTGGCTTATATTGGGCATGTTGTGGCAATCCTTGTGGCCATGGGGGACGTACCTGGCCATCCACATGATGGGGGGGCTTCTCTGGTGGTCCAGTGTGGGCATCCATGGGGGGCTGCGCTGGTAAACAATCAGTGCAGACCCCCTGTCAGGAGAGCCGCCGATCGGCTCTCATCTGTCAGATGCGAGTGAGGAAAAGCCGATCAATGGCTCTTCCTGTTTGCATCGTGATCAGCTGTGATTGGACATGGCTGATCACGTGGTAAAGAGCCTCTGTCAGAGGCTCCTTACCAAGATCGGTGTAGCAGTGTGTCAGATTGACACGCCGCACCACTGATCGCCGTGATGTGCGCCCCCATGGGCATGCAGTGATAGTTATCCAGCTTGATGTCATATGACACCCAGGATAACTGAACCACCGACCGGCCGTCATTCTGCTATAGGCCAGGCGGGAAGTGGTTAAGGTTGTGGTAATATCTCCAGGACTCGAACCATAGTTATAGTATGTATGAATTGGCTATGGGATGGGTGGGGGGAGAAGTAGAAAGCCAAAACCTAGAGAATACTCTTCTAGCTGCTGTTATGATATGACTGGCCAACTTCTATGATTGTTTAGAAATGTCTAAAAAAGGTAACCCCAGAAGGTAGTGGGCGGGGTCGTCAGTCAAGGAGGCATCAAGTAAATTTTCAAGCATGGACATAACATAAAGCCAAAAAATCTGGAGATCAGGACATCTCCATAGTAAGTAAAATGAAGAGCCTTTGTCTTGGCCACATCTCCAGCAGGAGTCGGGTAAAGGAGGGTTAGTGGCATGGAGCACCTCAGACGTCTTGTACCAGTCCATCATAACTTTGTATGCGTTCTCCCTATATACCACACGTCTGGAGGATTTAGAGGCCAAATTCTCTCCCAAGGTTTCACAGTGATAAGGCTTTGGAGATTTTGGGTCCACTTCCATGTATATGCCTTGTGTAATAGTTTGTAGGAGTCTGGGATTGAAGGATGACATTTTTTCCATATGGACAACATAAATAGCATAGGGAAGAAGGAGGATTGTGTCAGTGGAGAGGACATGGAGGGATCAGCTGACCATAATAAAGAGCATAGGTGCGTGGGAGGAGATAAGTTCAAATTCTATTTCAGACCAACAATTGGGTGGGTGATGGACAGAGCAGGACATATAAGTGTGGAGGTGGGAGGCATAATTATATTTGAACCGGTCAGGTGCTCCCAGACCGCCCCTAGATCCAACAAAATGCAAAGTAGATTGTGCTATGTGATGGGTCTTGTGGTGCCATATACATTTAACAAAGGTACTTGGGAGCAATTTCAGCCGAGAAAGAGGGACCTGGCCTGGGAGATTCTCTAATAGGTTCAGTGGTTTTGGGGGAATCAACATTTGAGGACATTAACCCTGCCTATCCAGGAGATATTATACAGTAAGTATCCCATTAATACAAGGATAAGTTTATGTCTAGAAACAAAAAGGGGTTGGCTTAGTATAATGAGGAGAGGGTGTGACGTGAATACCCCGGTATTTGAGGGAACAGGTACACCAGTGATACAAATAAGTGGATTGTAAGATGGCCAGAGTTGTGGGAGGAACGTGGATAGAGAGACTCTATCAGGTTCCTATAAGGTGTCAGGATGTCACTGTCTATTTCTCCATGGAGGAGTATTTAGAAGGACACAAGGATCTCTACAAGGACTTCATGATGGACAATCAGCCGCCTCTCACATCACCGGGTAAGAGGAGACTTTATTGTAAAGGAAAGAGCAGTACGGAGGCTCCACCTAGATCCCCCATCATTTGATAAACTGTCAGAAACCATGAATCAGACCGAGACAGAGGTACAGTTAAATCACACTCGTTTAATAATAAAAATAAAAAGGTAAACAGAGTAAGCGTAGTCAAACCATAGCCAGAGTTCAGTAACCGGATCGGGTAGTTGACCAAGCCAATGTCCAAGAGCCAGCAATAAAGGTAGTAGTACAGCAAGCAGGATCTGTAGCCAGAGGGAACATCGGTCAAGCAGGTCTTCAACAGAAATGCAGGAGAACATCTCTTGTGATGTTAACACTGGCGAAGGCAGAGAGCAAATAAACTGGAAGGCTTTAAGTAGGCAGAGCTGATGATCATTACCAGGTGGATCACTGTGGAGAGATGGGAGCTGGAAATTAGCTGACAGCTGAGCTGCCAGCACAGAGAAGGAAGGGCTGAGTCCAGCCCTGACATAAACACATAGAATCAATGGCCCGGATTCACAGAGAGCGGGCGCAAATTACGCCGCCGTAGCGCAAATAATATACGCGACGCAGCGCAGAGAGGCAAGTATGGAATTCACAAAGGACTTGCTCCCAAAACTGCACTGGGTTTCCTAGGCGTAAGCCGGCGTAGGTGGAAGTGGGCGTGAGCCATGCAAATGAGGCGTGACCCCATGCAAATGATGGGCCGAGCGCCAGACAGATACGTATAACAAACGGCGCATTGCGCCGTCCCGTGGACACATCCCAGTGCGCATGCTCAGAATCACGTCGGAACTACTCCCTAAGATACGTCGGATCACTGCCTACGGCGTGAACGTAACCTACGCCTAGTCATATTCACGTCCAACGTAAACTACGTAAAATACGCCAGCTTGTGTTCCCTGGTGCAGCCCTTTGCATGGATGCTGCTGAGTTACACCTCCTTTATGGGGCATAACTTTACGACGTACGTATAACTTACACGCACTTGCGTCGGGCGCACGTACGTTCGTGAATTGCCGTATCTGCCTCATTTGCATATTTGAATAGAAAATCAATGGGAGCGCCACATGCGTCCAGCGTAAATATGCGCCCATTCTACGACGGCGCAGGCAAGTTACGTCGGTGGGATGAAGCCTGTTTTTAGGCGTATCTTAGTATGTGGGTCCGGCTCACAGATATGACGGCGCATATTTGCACTTACGTCGGCGAAAGTGCTTTGTGAATCCGGGCAAGTGTAGTCAGTCAGTGTGAGTGTTTCCTACAGATGGATCCAGTAATGGGAACCCACCAGAGAGATGTCCCCGTCCTCTGTATTCCCGGGATTCCACACAGGAAGGTCACACCATCCCCCACCATCATCAGGTAGATGAGGAACAATCACTGATAGTATCATTAGGATCTGTACATTATCTGCATTGTTACCATTGATGTCATTTTTATTATTATTCAGAGTGGAAACCTCGGGGATGATAATATTGATGTTAAAGAAGAGTATAAAGAGGAAGATGAGGAGTATGGAGTGATGGAGGAGTTTTCAGAAGGACACAATGATATGATGGAGCCACCTAATACCAGGAACCCACCAGAGAGATGTCCCCGTCCTCTGTATTCCCGGGATTCCACACAGGAAGGTCACACCATCCCCCACTGTTACAAGGTCGGTGGGGCGGAGCATCTAGAACATGGACTGGTGGAGATGATGTATGGATTTTGTATGTAAGCTTATATCTTACAGATGATATTCTCTCTCATTTCTTGATTTAGAGTGGAGATCCAATCGATATAGAATTTGAGGTGAAATCAGAAGAAGAGACGTATGTGAGGGATGATCAGCAGTCTATGGAGGAGGATGGAATAACGGGGACATTTATAGAGGAGGACACTCCTACAGAGATCAGCACAGGTGGGTCATTAACACTAAATCCATTCCCCCACCCATACTGCTCACTGATTGGTCCAGAGTAGGGCGGGGACTGGGTGATATCAGCCTGTAATCCCCTGGTCACTTTCCTGAGCTGTGTTCCCCGTCCTGTATTCCTGTATTTCTCTCGGATAATCTTCCTTCTCTGTGCTGCAGACACAATTTATGTCTCTAGACTGGATTTATGGAGATTCTGGGGTTCAGCTGGTAGTAAAATGTTCATTTTCACTACAGATGTTACTAGACACCTGGGGTATGTACTTTAGGTCTTCTGCACCATGTCTAGTAGAATTTTTGATTTTTCCCAGGATTACTTGCTCTGTTATTTGCTGGCTGTGCCGGGTGGAGGGATATGTCTGTATAGTCTCAGACCCAAGTCACTGAGTGCAGTCTCAGGAGATGGGAGGCAGCGGTGTGGGATCTCTGCAACTTGTCTCCAGTAAACATTTCATCCACCACTTACTGAATACCAATATTATGAGTCCTGATCCTTACACTGTATAATTTATATTGTACATTATATACTCCTGACCCCTGCACTATATACATTGTACATTACACCATTCTGATACTATATAGTCCTATCTGTTGTTTCTTATACAATATGTTGTACATTACATAGTCCCAACTTCTGCTCTCTCCCCTCTACCCACTGCTATATATACACATTGGGGTAGATTCAGGTAGGAGATACGCCGTCGTATCTCTGAGTTGCGGCGTTGTATCTATGCGCCTGATTCATAGAATCAGTTACGCATAGATTTGACTAAGATCTGACCGCCGTAAGTCTCTTATGCCGTCGTATCTTAGTTGCAATTTTAGGCTGGCCGCTAGGTGGCGCTTCCGTATATTTACGCGTTGAATATGCAAATTAGGTAGATACGCCGTTTGCCCGGCGCATTTTTTTACGTTGTTTACGTTAGGCTTTTTCCAGCGTAAAGTTACCCCTTCTATATGAGGCGTATCCTATGTTAAGTATGGATGTCGTTCCCGCTTCGGGTTTTGAAAATTTTACGTCGTTTTCGCAAGTCGTTTGCGAATAGGGTTGTACGTAAGTTATGTTCACGTCTAAAGCAATGACGATTTGCGGTGTAATTTCGAGCATGCGCACTGGGATTTTTTCACGAACGGCGCATGCGCCGTTTGTAAAATACGTCAAATACGCTGGGTCACCATTCATTTAAATAAAACAAGCCCACATCATCCCCATTTGAATTAGGCGGGCTTACGCCGGACAACATACGTTACGCCGCCGTAACTAAGGATGCAAGTTCTTTCTGAATACGGAACTTGCGCCCTAATTTACGGCGGCGAAACGTATCTGAGATACGTTACGCCCCGCCTAAAGATACTCCAAAGTATCTGAATCCGGCCCATAATATGTATTCTTTTTTGTTACACCCATTTTCTACCAGCTGGACATTGTGGGGTTTATTTACTAAAGCTACAGAGGCCAAATTAGTCACAATTCTGCAGAGAAACCAATCCGCTTCTAACCTCAGCTTGTTTAATTAAGCTTTAGCAATAAAACCTGGAAGCTGATTGGCTTCTCTGAAAAATTGTGACTAATGTTGCCCTCTCTAGCTTTTGTAAATAAACCCCTTTATATCGGACTGTGACGGTATCGGTATGATATCCCCGTCAAGCATTCCCTCCTCTCCATACAAGAACATCACAGGATTCCCCACACATGAGTCAAGACTGGATGCTGGAACCAAGACACTTTAATGACACAAAAACTCAGCTTATATGTGGTTACAGCCTGTTAGGAACGCCCCCCTCACACAGTGGGGTTTCCCATACAGATTATAGGAGACAAGTCGGAGCCGACCATGCAGACACATTTCTTTAGATAAAGACATCACTGGAGTTAATTACTACACTGAAGCAATCAGAATAATTAACATACTACTTCTCTAATCATTTAGCCTGATGATACAATACACATCTTTTAAGGGTAAACACAGATCTTCTTTACACAACACAATAGATCAATTAACGTTTAGAATAGTGAGGGGACATTAGCACGTCAATAACCTGTCAGAGGAATGAATCACACATGAAATTCCTTTCTACCTCTACCCATGGCTAGCAGGGAGCAGTACAATGAGACATATAGGCAAATGTATCACAATGGCCCCCCTTTTGCTCCCTGCTCCGGCAAATCCGGTTGGACCTTCCCTGGTCCAGTAGGGTTGACGGGTTCAGAGCTTTTAGTCCGAGGTTAACTCCGTTTGGCATGACTGACCTCCCTTGACAACTGCTTCAGACTCAGGTATGTCACCGGGTCGTCAGATCACACGCCGGTCAGTCCCCAAGTCTTTGTGCGATCTGCAAAGTCACCAGAAGTCAGTGTGAAGACAGCGAATGGGTCTGTGCGCCGCCGTCTAGGTGTCCCGCTATGGGAGGGGGCAGGTTATGGCTCTGAAGTGACAATCACAGGAGATTCATAAAAAGGAAAAGTTATATTTGTTGTAGCACTGGTGCTCAGAGTCCGGGGGGGGGGGGGGGGAGAGAGGGGACTCAGAGCCCCATAAGGTCAGCCACCCCCTGCTCCCTCCGCAGCCGCCGGTTCTCCTCTTGGAGCTTCTCCAGCTCCATCTCCAGTTCATGGAGCCTGGGGGGGTCAGCCTGCTGTGACCTCAGGTGGTTGTTCTCCTCCTCCATGCGGCTTATGCACTCCTCCAGCTCTATGTACTCACGGATCAGCTCCTGCTTGCTCATGTCCTGCAGGCTCTCCACGTGGTCCTTCATCATCAGGAACTGGGTGGTGGTGTAAGGGGCCACCGGTGGGCCCTTGGCGAACATCTCGGCCCGCATCTGGGACGCCCGCTGCGACTCCCTCTCCTCCAGTCGCTTCTTCTCCTCCCAGGTCCGCTGGTTATATGACTTCCAGGACCTCTTCTTCTTGAAGGGTGGCCGGCGGTGCCTCTTTCTGCCCAGCTCCCTCCAGGGCCCCTCCGGCTCAGGGCTGGAGCCCATGACCAGCTGACAATGGTGTTCCCTGTTGTCCGTAATAGCAGATTGTACCATGAGGGCTTCGTAAGGGGTGCCCAATGGTTCTTCCCGACCCCGCTCCTGGGGATCCCAAGCCGAGTCTACACAATGGGCTGCTGCTGGTGGGCGGTACCCAGGTTGAGACCAATTTGACCTGGTGTTGTCATTCATGGGGCAATTCTGCTTGAAGTGACCCAACTGTTTGCACCGGAAGCAGCGTTGTTCGTTGTCCTCCTGGCGTGGATAGCGAGGGCTAGATGTCACCGGTCTGTTAGGAGGTTGGTATCTAGCGGCTGGTGGGTGTGAGGGCGCCGTTGGTCGTGGAGGTTGTACCCGTGGTGTGACCTGGTTTGTCTTGCGAGTATCCGCATATTCATCCGCCAACTTCGCGGCCTCTGGTAGAGTCATGGGCCTGCGATCTCTCACCCAATCTTTGACATCCGTCTGGATGTGATTGTAAAATTGCTCCAGGAGCATTAGTTGCAAAATGTCCTCTGCGGTGGTGGCCTGGCTGCTGTTAACCCAGTTAGAGGCCGACAGGGACAGCTGGCATGCCCATTCTGCGTAAGAGTCTTTCGTGGTTTTGCGTGAGTCCCTGAACTTCTGTCGGTGGGACTCTGGGGTTACTGCATAACGAGCCAGGAGCACTTCTTTAACCCGGGCGTAGCTATGGATATCCTGATCTGGCACGGTCCGGAAAGCATCAGAAGCTTTGCCTGACAGTTTGCCTGACAATATTGCAACCCACTCTCTTCTAGCTATTCGGTGCAGGTTACATTGTCGCTCAAAATCCGCCAGGTAGTTATCAATTTCACAGTCCTTTTCATCAAAAGCTTTAAAAGCGCTAAACGGAATCTTCCTTGCGTCTGCTGTGCTGTACTCACTGTTCGGAGAAGGTGCGGCTGCTTGTTGGACTGCTGCCAGTTTTAACTGTAGTTCTGCGTCCCTTATTTGTTTATCCTTCTGTAGTTCTGCGTCCCTTATTTGTTTAGCCTTCTGTAGTTCTGCGTCTCTTATTTCTTTAGCCTTCTGTAGTTCTGCGTCCCTTATTTGTTTAGCCTTCTGTAGTTCTGCGTCTCTTATTTGTTTAGCCTTCTGTAGTTCTGCGTCCCTTATTTGTTTAGCCTCCTCCGCTAACAGGTCCATCACTTTCAGCACCACATCCGGCGTTGGGTTCGGGCCGAACCACGCTAGCTTCTCTCTCATTAGCTTGTTGGCTGGCGATTCCTCCTCCTGAATCACTGGTGTATCCATCTCTTGTACTGCTGGCGTTGCTGCAATCCCGTCCTCCTGGTCTATTTCCATTGATTCCGCTATGATGACCCGCTTGGTTTTGTTGCTAGCAATCCTTCCAGTAGTTCTTCCAGTGTCTGCTTGGAATCCGGGTGTGAAGGAGAGTAGAAGGGAAGATCCCACTGCTGCCACCAATTTGTGACGGTATCGGTATGATATCCCCGTCAAGCATTCCCTCCTCTCCATACAAGAACATCACAGGATTCCCCACACATGAGTCAAGACTGGATGCTGGAACCAAGACACTTTAATGACACAAAAACTCAGCTTATATGTGGTTACAGCCTGTTAGGAACGCCCCCCTCACACAGTGGGGTTTCCCATACAGATTATAGGAGACAAGTCGGAGCCGACCATGCAGACACATTTCTTTAGATAAAGACATCACTGGAGTTAATTACTACACTGAAGCAATCAGAATAATTAACATACTACTTCTCTAATCATTTAGCCTGATGATACAATACACATCTTTTAAGGGTAAACACAGATCTTCTTTACACAACACAATAGATCAATTAACGTTTAGAATAGTGAGGGGACATTAGCACGTCAATAACCTGTCAGAGGAATGAATCACACATGAAATTCCTTTCTACCTCTACCCATGGCTAGCAGGGAGCAGTACACTGAGACATATAGGCAAATGTATCACACGGACTATTTGATTGGAGCACAGACTTTTATATGGTGATAATAATGTGATAACATCCTCAGACTTTTGAGCCTTAAACAGAAAGTGATAATGAGGGAGGAGTCAATAACCCAATGATGGAGGTCTTCAGGATCAGTCCAGTCTTCATCTTGGTTGTTCTCCCCCATCCTCACTCTCTGACCTCTGGTGGGGCTCAGCCCCGCTGTTATTCATGACTAAATCATGGACTAAATAAGGAAGTGCAGGACTTCTTGTATTGGGAAGATGGTAATGAGTGATAGAGGGGGTGGGGACACTCGTCCTATAATCCCCTCATCACTGTCACTCCTATAAAAGACAGTTCCCGTTGTTTCCACACTCTCTGACTAAGGTCCATGAATAAAGAAATGATCTGGTAGGAGATCAGAGGAGCCATTTACTAGTTACCTTGAGGGGGGAATTGTAAGATCCTCAGAGACAAAGCTGCCTGATGTGGGTGGAGTTAGAGCTGGGCGATTTTGACCCTTAAAAAATTGTCGATTAAAAAAAAAACTCGAATCACGGTTTGAATCGAGTATTTTTTTTTTCTGATGGACAGCGCGCCGGTCCTAAGGAGCTGTGGGCAGGAGTTTCTAGGCGAGGCTTCGGCCTAGTCTGCTATAATCCTGGGAAAAGGCCACGGACTAGGCCGAAGCCGCGGCCTTGCATAAAAAATCCTGGCCACAGCTCAGCGCGATCCTTGGAAAAGGTTGCGGCTTCGGCCTAGTCCGCAGCCTTGCGGCCTTTTCCCAGGATCGCGGCGAGCTGCGGGCAGGATTTTTTTTAAGCAAGGCCGCGGCTTTGGCCTAGTCCGCGGAGCGCTGGTCCTATGGGAAAAAAATCGATTTGCTCAAAATCTGAATCGATTTGACCTCCCAACTTGATTCAAGATGCAAATTGAATTTTTTTCCCCTGCCCTAAGTGGAGTCCTGGTTTAGGGGAACCAATCTGATCATGTCTAGTAATAATCTTTTTATTTCTGTTTTAGTAGATGGACGGGAGATAAGGAAAACCTCAGAGGATTGTCTCACTTTGTCTCCAGACTGTAAAGTAGAAGATGAGGACATCACACAGTATAGTCCAGGAGAAAACCCAACTACCTCAAATGTCCATCCGGCACCACACAGTGTAGATGGACCATCGTATTCTTCTTATCCTGAGGAACCTCAGACTGTGCGGGGCGGTGCCGGACCATCGTATTCCTCTTATCCTGAGGAACCTCAGACTGTGCGGGACGGTGCCGGACCATCGTATTCCTCTTATCCTGAGGAACCTCAGACTGTGCGGGACGGTGCCGGACCATCGTATTCCTCTTATCCTGAGGAACCTCAGACTGTGCGGGACGGTGCCGTCCTTCCAACAGGGAAGAGCTTTTCCTGTCCTGAGTGCGGGAAGGGTTTCCTTTCTAAATCCAATCTTAATGTGCATAAAAGATCTCACACAGGGGAGAAGCCATATTCCTGTCCTGATTGCGGAAAAAGTTTTTCACAGAAGTCCAGTCTTTCCATACATCAGAGATCTCACACAGGGGAGAAGCCGTATTCCTGTCCTGAATGTGGGAAATGTTTTTCAGAGAAGTCCAGTCTTTACAAACATCAGAGATCTCACACGGGGGAAAAGCCGCATTCCTGTCCTGAGTGTGGGAAATCTTTTTCACAGAAGTCTGATCTTTACAAACATCAGAGATCTCACACCGGGGAGAAGCCATATTCCTGTCCTGAGTGCGGGAAATGTTTTTCGGTGAAGTCAAATCTTTCCACACATCAGAGATCTCACACAAATAGAAGCCATATTCCTGTCCTGAGTGAGGGAATTGTTCCTCACTGAATTCCTGTCTTCCTGTACATCAGGGATCCCACACAACCCTCAAGTTCCTTGAGTGCGGGAAATGTCTTCTATATGAATGTTGCTGGGCATCACAGGTCTCATGTGGGGAAGAAGCACACCCTGATATACACCTCAGATATACTCCATGGCTGATCATCATCATGTAAGAAACAGTTCATAAGGAGATCAGAGATCACCAAAGACATGGATGAAGTGTTGTACTGTGTTGGCCATTGATGGCAGTAGAAAAATAAAAATGGAGTCATTACCTTTCATTGGCTGAGTACATTTTGTGGTGTAACCTTTCACAAACACTTAAGCCCTGTACACACGACCAGTTTTCCTGGCAGGAAAACTGCCATGAGAGCTTTTGGCCGGGAAAACCAGCCGTGTGTATGCCCAATCACAGTTTTCCCAACAGGAAAACTGCCGGAAAAAAATAGAGAACCTGTTCTCTATTTTCCCTGTTGGGAATCATGGCGGACTTTTTCCCCATCGTAAAAAGCGGTCATGTGTAGGCTTTCCCGAGGGCAAAAAAAAAACGTGCATACTTAGAATCAAGCATTAGATGGGAGCACTCGTTCAGGTAAAACTAGCATTCATAATGGAGATAGCACATTTATCAGCATTCCGAACAGCAGAAAACGATCTGAAAGCACGAAGACTGAAAAGCGCGAATCGTCTCTCACCACACTTTTACTAACAAGCGATAACACGAGATCAGGGAAAGCAGCCCAAAGGGTGGCGCCGTTGGATTTGAACTTTCCCTTTATAGTGCCTTCGTACGTGTTGTACGTCACCGTGCTTTAGACAGGCGGGATTTTGTATGACAGTCTGTACACAAGCTAAGCAGGAAACCCGTCAAGCTTGGCAGGAATCCCATCGAGAAAACCAACATTTTTTTCCTGCCAGGAAAACCGGTCGTGTGTACAGGGCTTTAGAGGTCTATTGTTAAAAACAATGGGCCAGATCCTCAAAAGAGATACAGCGACTTAACTCGAGATTTCTAAATTTACACGGCGCGTATCTTTGCGCCTGATCCTCAAAACGAGATACGCCTGAAATTCCGGTATTTCCGTCCTACCTAAAACAATTACACTTCTTCGGGCGCTAATTACGCTAGACACGCCGCTGTTTTTGATAGGCAAAGATGCAAATGAGGGAGATAGGGCGATCCACAAATTTAAGTGTGTGCACCGTAGATTACGCCCTGTGCGCACCTGTTAGTTTCCCGGCGGGAAGTTACACTTTATAAAAGCAGCCCTAATTTTACACATGCCGTGTAAATGTCTGCTGAAGCAACACCATTGAGGAAGAGCTGAGCACACACATTTGCTGGACTACAATCTGTCTGCCAACATGCCAGGGCCATCCATGATCCTAACTGCACTCGTTACTTTAGAGGCGCAAAGAAGGAGGAGGGTACAGGAGAGGGTATACTGCAGACGCCAAGATGTCTTTGGCATGACTGCTTCTGAGGTATTCCGCAACTTCCGTTTCAACCGTGAAGCCATTCTGGAATTAACCACAATCCTGCAGGATGATCTCACTGCCCCAACACAACGCTCACATGCACTGCAGCCTCTCATCAAAGTACTGGCAACACTGCATTTCCTTGCCACTGGCTCTTTTCAACGCACATGTGGAGGTGTGGCTGGGATGGCACAATTCTCCATGAGCAGGTGTGTGCACCAAGTAGTCCCTGCAATACTGAGACGCATGGGCAATCAATTCCAAAAACCCACCCAGGAGGACCAGCGAATAAAGACAATGAGGGATTTTTACCAAATAGCCAGATTCCCACGCACCATCGGGGCCATTGATTGTACCCGTGTGGCACTACAGCCCCCCCATGAGACAGAGCACATGTTCCGTAATAGGAAGCACTGGCATTCCATAAATGTCCAGGTCATAGTGGATGCACAATCCCTCATATGGCACGTCTGTGCGAAATTCCCTGGATCCTGCCATGACAGCTACATCTTCCGGCAGACCAACATCTCAAGAGATTTGGAGCTGAACGTGTATGGGGACAGCTGGCTGATTGGTGAGTGACATGGGTGTCAGGTATGACTGTCCCCCCCCATGATGCAGACATCACGAGTGGCACATGCATGACTAACATCCTCCTGTCTTTTCCCTTCCAGGTGACTCTGGATATGCCCTGTGACCCCATACCGGAATACCCAAACCCCAGGAGAGCAAAAATATAATGAGGCTCACATTCGTACCCGTGCAGTTGTGGAACGCACATTTGGCCTCCTGAAGTCCCGCTTCAGATGCCTGGATAAGTCTGGGGGTACACTGTTGTATTCCCCAGACTTTGTGTGCCAGATAATCGGTGCATGTTGTATTCTGCACAACTTTGCAGTGAGAAGGGGCCTGGAGATTGACATACGTGCTGACCTGACCCCTGACTCAGACAATCCCCCCCCTAACCAACTCTACCCGGTCTGCTGAGGGCACAGCAGCCAGGAGACGCCTCGCAGAAGGCATCTTTTCACAGTAAACGCACATTAATTATGTCACAATGAGAATGTTTGTTTTCACAGTAAACGCACATTAAATATGTCACAATGAGAATGCATGAATGCAAACCACTGTGGTCCCTAGACATATCACATGCACATCGAATTGGATTAGATCCAAGTACCCCCCCCCTTTTGGTACTTGGGAGCAGTAACGCCACGCCACGGCTCCAATTATGTCACTGTGCATTCATACACCATTCAGGAACCTGGGATCACTTCTCCCTGGTCCTGGGGATCCTCCACCAAAACTGAGGGTGACACCCTTATTTTATCAGGAATGCAACCCCCCAACATTCACACACATAAAACAAATCATAAGTACAGTATACCAAAATAAAAAAATCATAAAAATAAAAAAGTATCCCTGCTAATTTAGTTGCGGCGGCGAGTGCTACGCCTGGGCTGGCCACGGGCACGGCCAACCGGAGGATCTTCATTGGGGGGGGGTGTGAGCAGGGGAGGAAGTATCTTCATGGGGGGAAGTGTGAGCAGGGGAAGGAGGATCCTCCTGGGGGGGTGAGCAGGGGAAGGAGGAGCCTCCTGGGGGGGTGAGCAGGGGAAGGAGGAGCCTCCCCTGGTGACTGTCCTCCTGCAGGCCTGCCCTCCAAGGCCACTGCTATCCTTGTAAGACAGAGAGTGAGGGCAGCCGCATTGGCCTGGCCAGACCTGGTATTGTCCTGCACAGCCTGGGTCAGGGCACTCACCTCCTGGGCCACGCCTGTTGTGGCGGTCTGCAGGTCATTCAAGCATGTGATGACCGCCACTGAGTTGGTGGCCACATCACCGAGTGCCTCCTTCATTACACCCAGGTTGTGCTCCATCTGGGTCATTTTTTGTTGTATTTGAGCCAGAGTGCGGGTCTGCCGGGCATTGTCCCTCGGCAGACTGACCGTCAGACGCTCGGCCACCCCCCTGGTCTCCTGGGTCGCCATCCTGCCTGCCGCTGAGTCTTGCGGCCCTGGAGGAGGGGAGAGAGTGACCCTTGTGAGTTGAGGCCTGTTGGGGAGGAGTGGGAGGGGCTACCCCTGATGGTGGCCTGACTAGTGCCAGCCTCAAGGGTCATAAAATCCGAGGCCAAAAGGATTTCCCGGCCAAGCTGCAGATCTTCTTCCTCCACCCCCTCATCCTCCTCCCCCTCAACCTCCTCCCCCTCCTCATGAGGGGATGTTTGGCCACTCCCCTCCCCTGGGGAATCCTGCCCTTCTTGGGACTCATCAGCAGCCTCTTGTCCTTGGGGTGGTGCAGCAGCCTGGCCTGATGGGCCAGCAACCTCCTGGCCTGATGGGCCTGCAACCTCCTGGCCATCTGTGGAGGACACAAAACAATCACAGGTTTGAGGATCCACACACTTGGCACATCTTCCCTTCCCTGCCCACCACCTGCTGTGGGTGGAAACACTGGGCCACAGCCCATTCCTCCTCAGTCAGCCTGACGGGGAAGGGTCCCCCTCCTCCAGTGCCCGTGGTATGGGCATTGATCCTTGCCATCTTGTTCCGGACCAGGCTCTTAAGATCGTTTATCTTCTTTTGTATGCCAGCGGGGGTCCTGGTCTCCCCCCGCCGCATTGATCTGATCCGTGATCTTTTTAATTAGCTCCTTCTTCCTGGCCGGGGGGGTGTTCTGGCTCTCAGGGCCATGCAGATAACGCCCATATCGGACGATGCCCCGAGCAAGAATTTGCTTCTCTCCCAGGGTAAAATTCAGCTTCCTGCGCTTGGGGGCCATCACAGACACCACCCAGCAACAAGAAAAAACTCAACGGACAAACAAACAAAAATACACACCAAACAAAAATACACACCCAACAAACAAACAAAAAAACTCACTTAAAAAACAAACAAAAATCTAAACACACAAGCAGACAGCTAATATAAATTCAAAAACAAACAGGCAAAAAAAAACAAGAAAATACAATCACAAAAAAACAATCAGAAACTACACTTAGCAAAAACAAACACCAACTATACTCTCCAACTCCTCAAAAACTTTTCTCACAAACACAACTTACCAACAAACACCAACAAATGTTCAGAGCAGAAGCAACTTGCTCTAGGAAGGGAAACACTGGGATATACTTTTGCAAGGGAAGTGTGTTTGACTGGGGCTTTTTATACACAGGGCGATCCTCAAACTAAGTACGCTTGGCCTTTTACCTATCTCACTGATTGCGCCGAGCCAAGTTCTGCACATGCCCAGTGAGGTCCAGATTCGTGCACGCATTCGTACGGCCGGCGCCTCATTTGCATGGGGTCATGGCTCATTATAATGAAGCACGCCCACTTCCTTCCCACTTGCAATAAGCCCGCCTTACGCCTCGGAATTTAAGTTACGCTGGCGCAAATTTGGGCGCAAATGCGCTGTGGATACGGCACTTACGATACCAAATTAGGGCGCCATAACTCTCTAGCTGGCAGGGGTGGAGGGCTGCACTGGCTGGTTAGGGGGTTGGATATGGAACGAAAAGCCTATGGTGCATGTGCCCCTGGAGTGGCAGTCCAGGGGTATCTGAAGATCACTGTGTGTGAGGGACACATTGATTTAAGATACCACGGTCACTGCACCAGATACACGCTTTTTTTAGCACCTGCCTCCTGGGCCGGGCCTTTTGGCTAGGACCGGAGGAATTTTTTATTCCTGGCCAGAGGGCCTGGTCATTGTTTCACCACAATGGCCACTTCTTTCACTCTCCTCTCCACTATCCCTTCCCCCACTTTATTTTATTTAAGCCTGTGTTTGTCACTTTTTTGTCTTTTTTTGTTGTGCACGTTTTGTCTCACTGTGTGATTAGTAGGGTGCGGGTCCTCGGGCCAGCCCTGAACGTCTTGGGAGTGGGTGGACATGGCCTTCTGGCTTAGTTCGCCTGCTCTCATGGGGTCTCCCTTCGGGGGAGCCCCACCTAGTACTGGGAGGGTTCTGTTTCGGCAGTCCCTCCGAGGAAGTTGGGTCCGTGTCGGCTTCGGTTGCTCGGACCACAGTACCTCAGTCCCCGTCTGGAGCCTAACGCCCCGGGGGATCAGGGTTTGGGTCCCTCTTCACAGGAGGACCACTTGACGTTGCACCCGTCTGCACGTTGTTGTGAACACTCTTTATGTGTGTGCACATTTTTTCTGCACCGGGTGGAGTTTTTTGGGTGTGTTCACACGCCATAGGCTTTTCAAAAAAAAAAAAAAATTAGGGCGCCATAACTTAAATGACATAAGTTTTGAAGAACTAAATTTGAGCCGCTGTTTGTGGATCTGGCCCAATATTTGAACAAATGTGATCAGCATTATGATCATTGGCTCCATCTAGTGGCCATAATGAGGTATTGTGCTTTTTTTACTGATTGAGGCAAAATTTCTTATTATGGCCACTAGATGGAGCTGATGATCATAGGAAATGACTGAGTTAAATTAACAGACAAAGGCCCGGATTCAGAAACGAGGTACGACGGTGTATCTCCGGATACGTCGTCGTATCTCTGAGTGTGGGCCGTCGTAACTATGCGACTGATTCAGAGAATCAGTTACGCATAGATTTCCCTAAGATCCGACCGGCGTAAGTGTCTTACACCATCGTATCTTAGGCTGCATATTTACGCTGGCCGCTAGGTGAAGCTTCCGTATAGTTACGTGATGAATATGCTAATTAGGTAGATACGCCAATTCAGAAACGTATGTCCGGCCGGCACATTTTTTAACGTCGTTTACGTTAGGCTTTTTCCGGCGTAAAGTTACCTCTGCTATATGAGGGGTATCCTATGTTAAGTATGGACGTCGTTCCCGCGTCGAGTTTTTAAAATTTTACGTCGTTTGCGTAAGTCATTCGCGAATAGGGTTGTACGTAGGTTGCGATCACGTCTAAAGCATTGACGATTTGCGGCATAATTTCGAGCATGCGCACTGGGATTTTTTCACGAACGGTGCCTGCGCCGTTCGTAAAAAACGTCAAATACGCGGGGTCACAGTTAATATACATAAAACACGCCCACATCATCCACATTTGAATTAGGCGGGCTTACGCCGACACACATACGTTACGCCGCCGTAACTAAGGGCGCAAGTCCTATCTGAATACGGAACTTGCTCCCAAATTTACGGCGGCGTACCGTATCTGCAATACGTTACGCCCGCAGATAGATAGACCATTCTATCTGAATCCGGGCCAGAATCTGTAACGACTGGATGAATGATTGTAACATTTGTCCAACAAATTTTCTTTTTTTTTTCTCAAAAAAGGATGTTTATTGAAACATATGGTAAAAAAACCAAGGTTACATACATTTTTCTTATAACACAATACAGAAAAATAAAAGAAAATAAACCGTACTACAGTCTCTCCATTAAGAACAACAATGCACTGCAATAAAAACAAATAAGGAATAACTGTAACCTCTCACACTCCATAATCCTTCCCATTGCAAACAATGACCCAAAGCCACTCATCCTCCCCCCGTTTGTGGGAGCCTATTGATCAAGCTGTGTACATCTACACCCAACTTTTTAAATGAGCAACCTGTCCATCACCAATTCAAGTGGGGCTAGCCCCAGCGTATTTAACCAGGGGGCCCATAACAATTCAAACCTCCCCCGCCGGCCCCTGTGCTGGTATATATATTTCTCTGAGATGAATATATGAATGGTGTTACCGCGCCGATACTTAAGTGTAGAATAACCATGAATGAAAAAATATATATAAAATAAAAATATGCTGCTAAATGTATATGGGTAAGTAAGTAAATAAATACCTGTAGTGGTATTGATAAGAGTGATCAGCGCATACAGTTCAATAAATAAATAATAGATAATAAAACCACTAATGTATAACAAAATAAGTGACAATAATGTGCAATAAATGCTAATAGTCCCAAAGTGCAAACATAGGTGAACAGAAAATGGCAAAGAATAATGCCGCATACACACCATAACTTTATGTGATGAAAAAAAAACGACATTTTCTGTGAAGTAAAAAATGACGTTTTTGAAACTTCAATTTTCAAAGACGAAGTTGCCTACACACCATCGTTTTTCTCACAATGTTCTAGCAAAGCGAGGTTACGTTCCACCACGTTTTTCCATTGAAGCTTGCTTCATTAAGTAGCTTCTGGGCATGCGCGGGTGTAAAAACGTCTTTTTAAACGACGTTTTTTGCTACACACGGTCAATTTCTGTGAAGTAAAAAACGACGCTTTGAAAAACGACACATAAAATTGAAGCATGCTTCAATTTTTTTTGGTCGTTTTTTACAAGGCATAAAACAACGTTTTCCCCCACACACGGTCATTTAAAGTGACGTTTTTAAAAACGTCTTTTTTTTCATCACATAAAGTGATGGTGTGTACGGGGCATAAGTGATGAGGGTCCTTGTGCAATCCAAATCTTAAGGAACTTCACAATCTTCTGTATAAATCTTCTAGGTGTTGTGCTCACAGAGGATCTGATGGAACAGGAAATAGGAAGAGCCTGAACACTGCTGTCACTGCTGCTTTGTTTTTACTTTGATGTAAGTTTCTACAGCTTTATTTATTAAAAATCCCTTGCTGTTATTCACGATGGAGTGTCTCTTTTGATTTTACCGGGGCTCAAATCGAGGAGAGAACTTGTGAGGCTATCTGTACCCGAGGAGACAGATAGAGATGTACAGAACTGTTCGCCGGCGAATAAATCGCGGCGAATTTTGCGCAATCGCCGATGCGCGCGAACATATGCGATGTTCGATCCCCCTCCTATTATTTTTCATTGAGCAAACTTTGACCCTCAATGTCACAGTCAGCAGACACATTCCAGCCAATCAGCAGCATACCCTCCCTCCCTGACCCTCCCACCTCTAGGGCAGCATCCATTTTAGATTCATTCCGAGCCTGCATTCTTAGTGAGAGGAGGGATAGTGCTGCTGCTGCTGAATTGATAGGGAAAGAATAGCTAGAGTAGTGTTTTCAGTGTCCTGAACGACTCATCTGATCTCTGCTGTAAGGACAGCACACCAAAAAGCCCTTTTTAGGGCTGGTATATCAGTCTGCTTTTTTTTCTCTGTAATCTCATTGCAGTTGCCTGCTAGGAAGGCAGCCTGTGTGTGTCAGGATCACAGCGTACACTGTGCCCAGTGCCATCCATCACTCATCTATCTTGGTGGCTTTTTTTTCTCTGTAATCTCATTGCAGTTGCCTGCTAGGAAGGCAGCCTGTGTGTGTCAGGATCACAGCGTACACTGTGCCCAGTGCCATCCATCACTCATCTATCTTGGTGGCTTTTTTTTCTCTGTAATCTCATTGCAGATGCCTGCTGGGAAGGCAGCATGTGTGTGTCAGGATCACAGCGTACACTGTGCCCAGTGCCATCCACCACTCATCTATCTTTATTGGCACAGTAGATAACATTTAAAAAATATATATATATTACTGCAATATAATTGCAGTCAGTTGCCTGTCTGCCAGCGTGTGTCAGGGTACAGCGTACACTGTGCCCAGTGCCACCCACCACCCATCTGTCTTGGTGGCACAGTCGATAACATTAAAAAAAAATATATATATTACTGCAATATAATTGTAGTCGGTTGCCTGTCTGCCAGCGTGTGTCAGGGTACAGCGTACACTGTGCCCAGTGCCACCCAGCACCCATCTGTCTTGGTGGCACAGTCGATAACATTTAAAAAAAAAATATTACTGCAATATAATTGCAGTCAGTTGCCTGTCTGCCAGCGTGTGTCAGGGTACAGCGTACACTGTGCCCAGTGCCACCCACCACCCATCTGTCTTGGTGGCACAGTCGATAACATTTAAAAATATTTTTTTTATTACTGCAATATAATTGTAGTCAGTTGCCTGTCTGCCAGCGTGTGTCAGGGTACAGCGTACACTGTTCCCAGTGCCACCCACCACCCATCTGTCTTGGTGGCACAGTACATAACATTTAAAAACCCCCTAAAATTTACTGCAATAGAATTGTAGTCAGTTGCCAGCGTGTGTCAGGCTCATAGTGTAAACTGTTCTCACTTGCCCCATGCCACCACTCATATATCTGGTGGCATAGTATATTAAATTTAAAAAGAAAAAACAAAATTTTGACTGCAATAGAATAGCAGTTAATTGTCTGCAGGCGTGTGTCAGGCCTACAGCGTCTACTCTGCCAACTTCTGCCAGTGCACAGTGCCACTCATATCTGGTGTCACAGTAGCTTGCACGCATAGTACAACTAAACAAATAATAAAAAATGACTGGCAGAGGCAGGCCACCCCGCAGGGGCTGTCGTGGTCGTGGTGCTGTGATTCCCGTTGGCCCTAGAATAATACCCAGTGTTCAGAGGCCACGTACCCTGAACTCGAAAAGTTCTGAGGACATAGTTGACTGGCTAACACAGGACACCCAATCTTCTACAGCTTCCGCTCGGAACCTTGACACACCATCCTCCTCCAGCTCAGCTTCGGGCACCTCTCAGGTTACCACTCGCCCGCATGCCGCCACCACCAACACTAGCATCACAGCTGCTTCACTTGATCCGTCAGAGGAGTTATTTACACATCAGTTGGAAGAAATGAGTGATGCGCAACCATTATTGCCAGAGGTTGTAGATAAAAGGGATATGACTCAGTCAGGCAGCATTACACACATGGACGTATGGTGTGATGATGATGTACCCGCTGCTGCTTCCTTTGCTGAGTTGTCAGATACAAGTGAAGCGGTTGATGATGACGATGTGTCCGGGGATGTCACGTGGGTGCCCGCTCGAAGAGAAGAAGAAGAGGGGGAAAGTTCAGATGGGGAGACAGAGAGGAGGAGGAGACGAGTTGGAAGCAGGGGGAGGTCATCGCAAGGAGCTAGTGGCACAGTCAGACAGCATGTATCGGCACCCAGGGTCAGCCAGACAGCATGCCAATCAACACATGCTGTTGCCACCACCAGAATGCCGGCATTGCAAAGCTCAGCAGTGTGGCATTTTTTTTGTGTGTCTGCCTCTGATAACAGTGATGCCATTTGCAACCTGTGCCAAAAGAAACGTGGGAAATCCAACACCCACCTAGGTACAACTGCTTTGCGAAGGCACATGATCACACATCACAAACGCCTATGGGATCAACACATGATGAAGAGTACAAGCAGCACACAAGCTCAAAGCCACCATCCTCCTCCTGGTGCAGCATCTTCAGTCACGTCAACCACTGCTGTCCTCCTTGCCCCCTCTCAACCATCCGCCACTCCGTCTCTCACCTTGAGCAGTTCCTGCTCATCTGCCACAGTTTGGTGTCTGTCAAGGACATGTTTGAGCGTAAGAAGCCAATGTCACAGAGTCACCCCCTTGCCCGGCGTCTGACAACTGGCTTGTCGGAACTCTTAGCCTGCCAGCTTTTACCATACAAGCTGGTGGAGTCTGAGGCCTTCAAAAAATTTGTAGCTATTGGGACACCGCAGTGGAAGGTACCCGGCCAAAATTTCTTTTCACAAAAGGCAATCCCCAACCTGTACTCTATTGTGCAAAAGGAAGTCATGGCATCCCTGGCACACAGTGTTGGGGCAAGGGTCCATCTGACCACTGATACCTGGTGTTATACCTGAAGGGTTTCACATGTACTGGCACTTTAAGGCTGGCTCCACCCAGCAGTGATGACAAGGGTCAAGGGGTATAGTAGCCATCTTAGAGAGACCACATGTAGGAAGCAGAGATATGTAATGTCCTGAGATGCATGTTCCAGTGTACAGCATGTACTGAATAAACATCCATTGTTCCAGCCCAGAGTCTTGTGTCCCTCTCAACACAGAGGATATAACAGTGGCGACGAGAATGGGATTTATAAAGTGTCTATCAGTCTGAGAGAGAGACAAAGACATTGTGGATTGTCACCTGGATAAAAGCAATCACAGATCCCAGCAGGAAAATGTCATTAATCGGGACATTAAGTGAGTTTGATGGAGAACAGACATCCTGGAGTTCCTGGGTTGAGAGACTGGAACAGTATTTCAGTGCAAATGCCATCCCAGACAACAGGCAAGTAGCAGTGTTTCTGACAGTGGTTGGGGCCAAGACATATGACACTCTTAGAGATTTGCTTTCCCCTGTAAAACCAGCAGCTAAGACATTGGCAGAGCTGCTGACACTGCTAGAGGATCACTTCCAGCCTAAACCATTAGAGATTGCAGAAAGATTTTGCTTCTATCAGAGGCAGCAGCAGACAGGTGAAGAGATTAAAGTTTATGTGCTCGCTCTTCGCAGACTAGCCTCTACCTGTTCTTTTGGGGACTACCTACCTACTGCACTGAGAGATAAGTTTGTCATGGGACTGAATTGTGAGTCAACACAAAAGAGACAGGGTCAAATTCTCAAAAGAGATACGCAGACTTAACTGCTGTTCAGCCTGCGTATCTCTGTGCCTAACTTTGGAAACGATTCTCAAAAGGCTTTTTCCAAAGTTAGGCAGAAAATCTGACATGTGTAAGACACTTACACGGTCAGATTTTAGGATGCAGTACCGCATCCGCCACTGGGGGCATTTCTCATTGAAATCCAGCTTTGCGTATGCAAATGAGGACTTAAGTAGATTTTCAAAGCATTTCAGCACTTTGATTTCTGCCTAAGTTCCGAATTTGCCGGCGCAAAATTAGGGCTGGTTTTACAATGTGAAAAGTTAGCCAAACCTTGTAAAGGCCCATTCCAGCGACGGCATTTGGTATACATTCCTGAGGGAGAACTCCATGGCAATTTTGAAATTCAAAACCGGCATGGGTTCCCCCCCAGGAGCATACCAGGCCCTTAGGTCTGGTATGGGTTGTAAGGAGACCCCCCCACGCCGAAAAATTGACGTAGGGGGTCCCCCTACAATCCATACCAGACCCGTATCCAAAGCACGCTACCCGGCCGGCCAGGAAGGGAGTGGGGACGAGCGAGCGTCCCCCCCCCCTCCTGAGCCGTGCCAGGCCGCATGCCCTCAACATGGGGGGGTTGGGTGCTCTGGGGCAGGGGGGCGCACTGCGGGCCCCCCCACCCCAGAGCACCCTGTCCCCATGTTGATGAGGACAGGACCTCTTCCCGACAACCCTTGCCATTGGTTGTCGGGGTCTGCGGGCGGAGGCTTATCGGAATCTGGGAGTCCCCTTTAATAAGGGGGCCCCCAGATACCGGCCCCCCACCCTAAGTGAATGGATATGGGGTACATCGTACCCCTATCCATTCACCTGTAGGCAAAAAGTAAAATGTAGTAAACACACAACACAAGGCTTTTTAAAATATTTTATTATTCTGCTCCGGAGGCCCCCCCTGTCTTCGTTATTAGCTCAATTACCAGGGGGGGCTTCTTCTTCCACTCTCCGGGGGTCTTCTCCGCTCTCCGGGGGTCTTCTCCGCTCTCCGGGGGGGCTTCTCCGGACTCCGGGGGGCTTCTTCCATCTTCTCCCCTCTTCCGCTCTTGACTCGGCGAACCCCGGTTCTTCTGCAGCTCTCCAGTGCCTTCTTCTTCAGCGCTGGCTGCCTGCTATGTTTGTGTGTTAGCTCGATTTCAAACAGGCAGCCGGCGCGGTCTTCTGTGACGCCAGGGTCTTCTGGTCTTCTGTTCTTCCGATGTTGCCTCGTCGCCTGTTGTCGCTGCAATGATGGAAGCGCGCCTTGCATCCCATTTATATAGGCATCACCGTCCCATCATGCTCCGGTAGGTACCCACGTGGTGGGTGCCTACCCACGTGCACCCACCACGTGGGTACCTACCGGAGCATGATGGGACGGTGATGCCTATATAAATGGGATGCAAGGCGCGCTTCCATCATTGCAGCGACAACAGGCGACGAGGCAACATCGGAAGAACAGAAGACCAGAAGACCCTGGCGTCACAGAAGACCGCGCCGGCTGCCTGTTTGAAATCGAGCTAACACACAAACATAGCAGGCAGCCAGCGCTGAAGAAGAAGGCACTGGAGAGCTGCAGAAGAACCGGGGTTCGCCGAGTCAACAGCGGAAGAGGGGAGAAGATGGAAGAAGCCCCCCGGAGTCCGGAGAAGCCCCCCCGGAGAGCGGAGAAGACCCCCGGAGAGCGGAGAAGACCCCCGGAGAGTGGAAGAAGAAGCCCCCCCTGGTAATTGAGCTAATAACGAAGACAGGGGGGGCCTCCGGAGCAGAATAATAAAATATTTTAAAAAGCCTTGTGTTGTGTGTTTACTACATTTTACTTTTTGCCTACAGGTGAATGGATAGGGGTACGATGTACCCCATATCCATTCACTTAGGGTGGGGGGCCGGTATCTGGGGGCCCCCTTATTAAAGGGGACTCCCAGATTCCGATAAGCCTCCGCCCGCAGACCCCGACAACCAATGGCAAGGGTTGTCGGGAAGAGGTCCTGTCCTCATCAACATGGGGACAGGGTGCTCTGGGGTGGGGGGGCCCGCAGTGCGCCCCCCTGCCCCAGAGCACCCAACCCCCCCATGTTGAGGGCATGCGGCCTGGCACGGCTCAGGAGGGGGGGGGGACGCTCGCTCGTCCCCACTCCCTTCCTGGCCGGCCGGGTAGCGTGCTTTGGATACGGGTCTGGTATGGATTGTAGGGGGACCCCCTACGTCAATTTTTCGGCGTGGGGGGGTCTCCTTACAACCCATACCAGACCTAAGGGCCTGGTATGCTCCTGGGGGGGGAACCCATGCCGGTTTTTTCTTTGAAAATTGGCATGGAGTTCTCCCTCTCAGGAATGCATGCTGAGCGATGCTGTCATTTTTTTTTATAATTAATTGTTTTCCCGGCGCAACTTTTTTTTTCACCGTCGCAACTTTAGTGTCCCGTCGAAATTCTCAAAGCCGACCGGCGTTAATTACGTTCGCGCGCTGCACGTCGGGAAAATGACGTCACACGCATGCGCAGTACGGCCGGCGCGGGAGCGCGCCTCATTTAAATTTAAAACGCCCCCAGGAGAGGAGGACCGCCTTACGACGGCGGCACTTAAGTTACACAGCGTGTAATTTCTACCTAAGTGCTTTGACGATCAGGCACTTAGGTAGAAATTTTAAGTCAGTGTAACTTAACTGCTGAAATTTAAGTTACGCACAGTTTTTGAGAATTTGGCCCACTGTTAACAGAGAAAGACCTTACTCTTACAAAGGCAATTAAGATAGCTTCAGTGATGGAAATGGCTGTGAAAGATACAGAGGAATTGAACCCCCAGAGCAGAAGGGAAGAGGTGAAGCAGGAAGTTTTCAGAACAGCAGTCAAACCAACTGCTGCAAACTGGAAATACAGACCCCCACCAAGCCGGGGGTCAGCTTGCTACCATTGTGGGAATACAGACCATGATTACAAAGTCTGCCGGTTTAAGGATCAGACCTGTCATAATTGCGGTAGGACCGGCCATCTGAAACGAGTTTGCCGTAGCAAGAAGGTGCGAGATAAACAACCTCTGAACCCCAAGACTAAGACATATATGGTGGGAAGATATACATCATCATCTGAGTCAGAGGATGAGCAAGTGCTCCACAGGTTAGACATACATCATATGCATTCAGCACCCTCTGCAATGACTGTAGATGTAACCATTGAGGGAAAGAAACTCAGGATGGATGTAGACACAGGAGCAGCAGTTTCAGTTATCACCCAGAAACAATGGAGACAACTTCAGACCCGAAAAACTGTCCGCCCAACACCAATCAAACTGCAGACATACTCAAAGCAGATACTCCACCCACTGGGTTACGCAAAAGTAAAGGTTTTGTACAAGGGTCAGACAAAGAGACTGCCATTATATATCCTAGAAAATGGGGGACCCCCTCTATTTGGGAGAGACTGGATTGCTCACTTTGGTATGCCAGACATCGCCATAAGTCCCTGTAACACCGTTACCATTCCATTAGGAGATAATGAGGGATGGGTGGTGTCCCTGAAGCAGCGGTTCCCAAAGATTTTTGATGACCAGTTGGGAAAAATAAAGCATGACTGTGTGAGACTCAAGCTGAAACCCAACGCTCAGCCTAAGTTCTTCAAAGCTCGGACAGTACCTTTTGCACTCCGAGCAGGTGTGGAAGCAGAACTAAGTCGGCTGGAGGAACAAGGTGTTATCTCAAAGGTAGAGCACAGCGAGTGGGCATCACCAGTTGTACCGGTAAAGAAATCGAATGGGGACTTGCGCATTTGTGGCGATTTCCGCATGGCACTGAACTCTCAACTGGAAATAGACCAGTATCCCCTACCCAGAGTAGATGACATTTTTGCCTCTCTTGCAGGAGGTCAAAAGTTCACCAAGCTTGATCTCAAACAAGCATATTTACAGTTTGAGGTCCATCCTTCTTCCCGCAAGTTTCTGACCATCAACACCCACAAGGGACTGTATCAATATAATCGGATGGTGTTTGGGGTAGCCTCTGCCCCAGCCATTTGGCAACGAAAAATGGACGAGATTTTGGCGGACATTCCTTTCACTCAGTGCCTGCTAGATGACATGCTCATTACAGGTCGGACCGACCAGGAACACAAGCAGAATGTGGAGCTTGTGTTGGCGAGACTCCAAGAACAGGGTCTGAAAGTGAACTTAGCAAAATGCCAATTCATGGTGCCTAAATTGGAGTTTTGTGGCCACCTTGTGGATGCAGAAGGTATACACACCACGGAAGCAAAGGTTGATGCTTTAGTCAAAGCTCCAGCCCCAACCAACGTCCAGCAGCTGCGATCATACCTTGGCTTGCTGAACTATTACCACAAATTCCTGCCAGATCTGGCACACACCTTGTTTCCGTTGAACAAGCTTTTGGAGAAACACTCCAGATGGGACTGGTCGGCTGCATGCCAACGTGCTTTTGAAGTTTCTAAGCGGAAGCTGTTGGCGTCACGCATGCTCGTGCACTATGACCTCCAGAAGCCTCTCACCTTGGCTTGTGATGCCTCACCCTATGGTCTGGGGGCGGTACTATCTCACATCTTACCAGATGGGTCAGAAAAACCAGTGGCATTTGCCTCCAGGTCTTTGACAAAAGCAGAAAGCAATTACTCACACATTGACAAAGAGGCTCTTGCGCTGATATGGACAATTAAGAAGTTTCATCTTTACCTGTATGGTAGGGAATTCACCATACTGACGGACCATAAACCACTCCTTCAGATCTTTAGCCCTGACAAAGGCATCTCCCAGACTACTGCGGCCCGCCTCCAACGCTATGCCCTATTCTTGGGGGCATACAGCTACAAAATTCAGTATCGTGGTCATGATGCCAATGCTAATGCGGACGCTATGTCCCGACTGACAGGGAGGTCCATGGACTCTTCTCCACCGGTCAAGAGTTGTCGTTACACCAGCCTGTCCTTCTTGTCTTCTGGGGAGATAGCAGCCCATACAACCAAGGATACCTTTCTGAAAACCATACTCTCCTGGGTACGTTCCGGTTGGCCTGCAACTGTCACACAGGAGTATGAACCTTATTTCCGTAGGCGTATGGAATTAACTGTGGCTGGCAACTGTGTTTTATGGGGAGACCGAGTGATCATTCCACAGACCCTCCGGAGACACATTCTGGACTTGCTACATACTGGTCATCCCGGGAGCACACGTATGAAACAAAAGGCCAGAGGCTATGTGTGGTGGCCAAACCTAGACTCAGATATCACAACATATGTGAATGCTTGTGCTGGATGTGCACAAACGGCAAGAGACCCTCCTCGAGGGTGCGTCCAGCCCTGGACTTGGCCCACGGTTCCTTGGTTTCGCCTACACTTGGACTTTGCTGGCCCGATCAGAGGACACACCTTCTTGATCATAGTGGACGCCCATTCAAAGTGGCCTGAGGTCATTCCTGTTACTCAGCCAACGACTAAGGCAACGGTTTCCATACTGTTACATCTCGCTGCTACGTTTGGATACCCCAGAGAAATCGTCACAGACAACGGTGCACAATTCACCAGTCAGGAGTTTCAGCATTTCCTGACTGCCCACAACATCAAGCACAAGTTGACCACACCTTACCACCCGGCTACAAATGGTCAAGCAGAGCGGTTTGTGCAGACTTTTAAACGCTACTTCAAAGCTACAGTGGCTGCAAGTAAACAACAGTCCCTGTCACCCCAGCAGCTGGACTCCTTCCTTTCTGCTTACAGAAACACACCACATGCAACCACTGGGAAAACTCCAGCAGAACTCCTTCTGGGGCGGCAGCCATGGACTGTTTTGGATATGCTCCGCCCTCAAACAGTCCAGGAACATGTACTACAGTCCCAAGACAAAATGGTCAAACACAACGAGCTCCCCCGATTCACAGCCCAACAAAAGGTATGGGCCCGATCTTATGGGGCTTCCAACACCCGTTGGCTTCCTGCTGTCATTGCAGAGACTTTGGGACCCAAGATGTACAAGGTCCGCCTGGAAGATGGTTCCATTTGCAGACGTCATGCGGACCAACTGCGTCCTCGTTCTCAACTGCCCGAATCCCTGATGCCAGCTGAACCACCAGTGTCTCAAGGATCTGCTCCCAGCGAATCAGGATGCACAGACACTGATGATTGTGGGGACTCTGAACTTTTGAACTCGTCTCCAACAGAGCCCTCCAGCTCTGGTCCGGAGGTCTGTTTACCCTCTGAGCTGGGGGATCCCTTCTTGGCCCCGCCGGTACCCATTCCGGCCAGCCCAGTATCCTCCGGTCCCGAATCGCTGGATGCCCGGCCTCAACGATACTGTCGCCCTCCTGACCGGTTTCAGTTGCAAGAGCGGTTACGAGACTTTCGACGGGGCCGACGGAAGTGATCCGATGACATATTAACCCCGCAACGGTTCCTGGAAGCTTGAAGTCCCATAATTCTCCTGTGTTTGGAGGACTGTTATTGGACAGCTATCAGTTAATGTTTTGTGCCTGTTATTGTTTTGTTGTGTTTTTTGTTTTTGTTTTTTTTAGGGATGGATGGAAGGTGTTATACCTGAAGGGTTTCACATGTACTGGCACTTTAAGGCTGGCTCCACCCAGCAGTGATGACAAGGGTCAAGGGGTATAGTAGCCATCTTAGAGAGACCACATGTAGGAAGCAGAGATATGTAATGTCCTGAGATGCATGTTCCAGTGTACAGCATGTACTGAATAAACATCCATTGTTCCAGCCCAGAGTCTTGTGTCCCTCTCAACACAGAGGATATAACACCTGGTCTGCAAAGCACGGTCAGGGCAGGTATATCACCTACACTGCGCATTGGGTAAATCTGCTGACGGCTGACAAGCATGTAATGTGTGGCTCTGCAGAGGAGTTGGTGACACCGCCACGACTTGCAGGCAGGTCTGCTGCCACCTCCTCTACTCCTCCTACTCCATCCTCTTTGATAACCTCCTCGGCTGAGTCGTCTTCTGCTGCTGCGTCTTGCTCCACATCAACTTCACCCCCCAGCTCCCCAGGGGCTATTCCACATCACGCATACGACAGTGTCACGCCGTCTTGGGGTTGACTTGCCTGAAAGCAGAGAGTTACACCGGACCAGCACTCCTGTCCGCCCTGAACGCACAGGTGGATCAGTGGCTGACTCCGCACCAACTGGAGATCGGCAAAGTGGTGTGTGAAAATGGAAGCAATTTGTTGGCAGCATTGAATTTGGGCAAGTTGACACATGTCCCGTGCATGGCACATGTGATGAATCTGATTGTACAACGCTTTGTGCATAAGTACCCAGACTTACAAGATGTGCTCAAGCAGGCCAGGAAGGTGTGTGGCCATTTCAGGCGTTCCTATACGGCCATGGCGCACTTTTGAGATATCCAGCGGCGAAACAACATACCAGTGAGGCGACTGATTTGCGACAGCCCGACACATTGGAATTCAACACTCCTAATGTTCGACCGCCTGCTCCAACAAGAAAAAGCCGTCAACGAGTATTTGTATGACCGGGGTGCTAGGACAGCCTCTGCGCAGCTGGGAATTTTTTTGCCACGTTACTGGACGCTCATGCGCAATGCCTGTAGGCTCATGCGTCCTTTTGAGGAGGTGACAAACCTAGTCAGTCGCACTGAAGGCAGCATCAGCGACATCATCCCATTTGTTTTCTTCCTGGAACGTGCACTGTGAAGAGTGCTGGATCAGGCCGTAGATGAGCGAGAGGAAGAGGAAGAGTTGTGGTCACCATCATCACCACCAGAAACAGCCTTATCAGCATCGCTTGCTGGACCTGCAGAAACGCTGGAAGAGGAGTGTGAGGAAGAGGAGTCAGAGGAGAAATGTGGCTTTGAGGAGGAGGAAGACCAACCACAGCAGGCATCCCAGGGTGCTCGTTGTCACCTATCTGGTACCCGTGGTGTTGTACGTGGCTGGGAGGAAGAACAGACCTTCAGTGAGGACGAGGAACGGGACATGAGTAGCTCGGCATGCAACCTTGTGCAAATGGGGTCTTTCATGCTGTCATGCCTGTTGAGGGACCCTCGTATAAAAAGGCTGAAGGAGAACGACCTGTACTGGGTGGCCACACTACTAGACCCCCGGTATAAGCAGAAAGTGCCTGAAATGTTTCCCGAATTACCGGAAGTCGGAAAGGATGCAGCAGTTCCAAAATAAATTTAAAAGTATGCTTTACACATCATACAAGGGTGATGTCACAGCACAAAGGGAGTCTAACAGTGGAAGAGGTGAAAGTAATCCTCCTCCTACCATGACCACGCCGGCAAGGACAGGACGCTTTACAGACATGTTGTTGATGGAGGACATGCAGAGCTTTTTCAGCCCTACGCGTCACCACAGCCCTTCGGGGTCCACCCTCAGAGAACGAATCGACTGACAGGTAGCAGACTACCTCGCCTTAACTGCAGATATCGACACTCTGAGGAGCGATTAACCCCTTGACTACTGGGTGTGCAGGCTTGACCTGTGGCCTGAGCTATCCCAATTTGCGATAGAACTTCTGTCCTGCCCCGCTTCAAGTGTCCTTTCAGAAAGGACCTTCAGTGCAGCAGGAGGCATTGTCACTGAGAAGAGAAGTCGCCTAGGTCAAAAAAGTCTAGATTACCTCACCTTTATTAAGATGAATGAGGCATGGATCCCGAAGGGACTGACAGTGGGCGATACATTTGACTAAAGGTCTGATGAGATGAGCTTCCTTGGGCTACAAATGGTCCACACGCTGCTGTATTTTATCTCTGCATGCCGGATGACTTGCGTGGCTTATCCGCCACCAACTAGGGTTCAAGCCTCAATGTTTTAGTGCACTTTCTGCCTGGAAAACGTCAATTTTTCTGGCCGCTGCTACAGCAGCAGCTGCAACAATACTTAATTTTTTAGACATGTGTGCATGCCTAATTTTTCTGGCCTCTGGTGCTGCACTGTGGCTGCAAAAACAAAACAAAAAAAAAGGCACAAACATGTGCCAATTCCCCTTTGTGTTTGTTACCTTGTTGTGGTGAAGGGGCTTGCGTATCACAATGAAGCGACCACCTCCATGAGTGTGTTGGCAATGACAATGCTGGCACACCCCAGATGATAAGGTTGTTGCTTCATTGTGATCAGACCAAAAGCGATCGGCTGGATAATTTTGCATAGAAAAAAACATTAAATTTCTTTGTGATCATCTAAGGTGATCATTAAAGCCTACTAGGCCAACAATGGGCCCACACTGCAGAATCATTGTTTTCTGGGTCACTTAACTGTCACTGAACTACCTCAGCACGACCATAGGCTTTGAAAAACCCCATCGCCTGCAATCTCAAAAACGTTCATTGACGTCAGTGAGGACAAGGAACTGGACATGGCTAGCTTGGTATCCAACCTTGTGTAAATGGGGAGTTTGCGGTTGTGCAAATGGACTGTTTGCAGGTGTTTGCGGTGCTTTAAACGGGGAGTTTGATCTGTCAGAGTTTGGTCTGTCACTGTGAACCCTAACCCTATTACAGACAGGGTTAGGGTTACAGATAGGGTTAGGGTTAGGGTTACAGATAAGGTTAGGGTTACAGATAGGGTTAGGGTTACAGATAGGGTTAGGGTTAGGGTTACAGATAGGGTTAGGGTTAGGGTTACAGATAGGGTTAGGGTTACAGATAGGGTTAGGGTTAGGGTTACAGATAGGGTTAGGGTTACAGATAGGGTTAGGGTTACAGATAGGGTTAGGGTTAAAGATAGGGTTAGGGTTAGGGTTACAGATAGGGTTAGGGTTAGGGTTACAGATAGGGTTAGGGTTACAGACTGTAACCCTAACCCTATCTGTAACCCTAACCCTGTCTGTAACCCTAACCCTAACCCTAACGCTATCTGTTACCCTAACCCTAACCCTATCTCTAACCCTAACCCTAACTGTAACCCTATCTGTTACCCTAACCCTATCTGTAACCCTAACGCTATCTGTTATCCTAACCCTATCTCTAACCCTAACCCTAACCCTTACACAGCCTGATCGATATAACATCATACTTGATGTTTTAGAGCACGTTATTCCAAACAATTTAGGAATGTTATGTGATTTATACCCTTTATGGATTAAAAACGGACTCTGCGACAACTACGTAATTTTCCATTGGAGTTTTGCCATGGATCCCCCTCCGGCATGCCACAGTCCAGGTGTTAGTCCCCTTGAAACAACTTTTCCATCATTATTGTGGCCGGAAAGAGTCCCTGTGCGTTTTAAAATGTGCCTGCCCATTGAAGTCTATGGCGGTTCGCCCGGTTCGCCCGGTTCGCCAACATTTGCGCAAGTTCGCGTTCGCCGTTCGCGAACGCAAAATTTTAGGTTCGCGACATCACTACACTTCAATATATTTCTCAGGACTGCAGTTCCTCTGAGCTCCACAAGATGGTGATCTCACTTCTGACAGGAAGTGATGTCGGGTACACACAGGAAGTTCCGGGTGAGAGGTGAGTCGGGAAGAAGTAGTGAGGAGACGTTATTTGAAGTAGCAGCAGAGGAGGTAATAAGATCTTATCTTCTATTTACACCCAGTAACCCCCGTCATGTCCGTCCTCTTCCTCCATAGTCACTGTGACGTCTTTTATCTCCAGCAGATGATGATACACACATTTTGGAGATGTGTCACCTTTCCCACCAATCACCTTCTCACCTCATCAGTCTATATCAGGGGTCTCCAAACTTTATAAACAAAGGGCCAGTTTAGACTTTAGAGGGGTCATTATGATTAGAAAATGTCCAGTGGAAGTAAAAAATGCCCCATCATTGGTGTCAGTAGGAGGAACTGTGCCCCATTGTTGATATCAATAGAAGGAATGGTGCCCTATTGTTGGTGTCAGTGGGATAAATAATTCTCCATTGTTAGTGTCAGTGGATGGAATAGTGCCCCAAGGGCCAGATAAAGGCAAGCAAAGGGCCACATGCAGCCCCTGAGCCAAGGTTTGGAGAGCCCTTGTCTATACGAAATGGATTATACCACTTCTATTAGCGGGGGGAGTGGCAGTGTTTGTCATTGGAACAAATCACATCCAGATACATGTGAATGGACAAGTTGGTGACAAGATACACAGCGGGTCCAACCAAAATGCACAGTGAGACCTATCTAGTAATAGAAGATCCATCCATTGTGGTGAGTGTCATCCATGTGGGGTCACCTGGAAGTGGTCACGTGTTTATCTGTTACTAATGACACAGCACCTGATCACCTACCTCTTGTTTTTCAAGCAACTAATATTTGAAGGGGACTTTTTGATACATTGGATGTGTTTTCTGATGTCATTCATTTCTTTATTTTTTACATGTGACAAACTGTTTAATAATCTTTATTAATATTTTTAATATTTTTGGCAGCGCAGTCTATATACACATTTACTGGCGATCATATGACCATCACATTGCCTCCACCTCCCTCCCTGATAGAATAGAGAAATACAAAGAAGATTCTAGAAGTCACCAGAGAGATGATGGAGGAGAGGTGAGCGGTGCCGGGAATTCTGGGACATTATCCAGTAACAGACAAGGGGTGTGTCTGGATGGTGACTGTATCATTGTGTGTGTCAGGTTCCTATAAGGTGTCAGGATGTCACTGTCTATTTCTCCATGGAGGAGTGGGAGTATTTAGAAGGACACAAGGATCTCTACAAGGACGTCATGATGGACAATCAGCCGCCCCTCACATCACCGGGTAAGAGGAGACTTTATTGTAAAGGAGAGAGCAGTACGGAGGCTCCACCTAGATCCCCCGTCATCTGATAAACACATAGAAACAATGTATTCAGTCAGTGTGTGTGTTTCCTACAGATGGATCCAGTAATGGGAACCCACCAGAGAGATGTCCCCGTCCTCAGGATTCCACACTGGTCAATATTAAAGAAGAGATAAAAGAGGAGGATGATGAAGATGGGGTGATAGAGGAGTCAGAGTTTCCAAAAGGACACAAAGATCTGTACCAGGACACCATGGTGGAGTCATCCAGCTACAGAGACCCCCCAGAGAGATGTCCCCATCCTCTGTATTCCTGGGATTCCACACAGGAAGGTCACACCATCCCTCCTTATTTAAAGGTTGGTGGGACGGAACATCTAGACATGGACTTGTGGGGGGATGTGTGGATTTTATAGATGTGATGTCACAATAATAAAGATTATATCTTACAGATGATATTCTCTCTCATTGTCTTGGTTTAGAGTGGAGATCCAATCGATATAGAATTTGAGGTGAAATCAGAAGAAGAAGAGACGTATGTGAGGGATGATCAGCAGTCTATGGAGGAGGATGGAATAACGGGGACATTTATAGAGGAGGACACTCCTACAGAGATCAGCACAGGTGGGTCATTAACACTAAATCCATTCCTCCACCCATATTGCTCACTGATTGGTCCAAAGTAGGGCGGGGACTGGGTGATATCAGCCTGTAATCCCCTGGTCACTTTCCTGAGCTGTGTTCCCCGTATTCCTGTATTTCTCTGGGATAATCTTCCTTCTCTGTGCTGCAGACACAGTTCATGTATCTAGGATGGATTTATGGAGATTCTGGGGTTCAGCTGCTAGTAAAATGTTAATTTTCCCCCCCATAGGTGTTGCTTGTCTTAGTCATCTGGGGTATGTGTCTTAGGTCTTCTGCCCCATACCCGGATCTAGCGAGATCTCTGACAGAGGAATTCTCCCGGGGTTACTAGTTGTGATGTTTGCTGGCAGTGCCGGGTGGAGGGATAGGTCTGTATAGTCTCAGACCCAAGACAAGAAGAACTCTCCACATAGTATAGATCTATAAGAGCTCTGACTTTATTCCATAGAAATATCTGTCACACACATCGGTAGACATGCACAGTGTCCTGTCTCCTCGCCGCTCCCTCGCTCCGTTCACAATCATTATTTACACCTTTCTCTAGAATTGCCAAACCCATGATATACTCCTGGAGTAAAAATCCAATCAGATCTTCTTATTTCTGGTATGAAGGATTGAACACGCACTACAGACACACATTTAGCCCTTGTGATATGGAACCGAGTTTTTCAGCACATTTTTTGGTGCTCAAATTGCCCCCCTCGGCTTATACCCGAGTCACCTTTTTGCGCCTGATCTCCCGGACTTTGGGGACCCGGTACCAGCCGGCCGTAGGTCCCCTGGACCCCAAACTTGGCACACATATAGCCCCACTCTTCTACAAGTGTGCAAAGTTTGTTGTCTGGAGGACCTACGGCCGGGTAGCACCAAGTTTTCAAATTCGGGCACCCCTTCTATATACTCTCATGTTAAATGTAAGTCTAGTCATGGGCACAGTGAGCACACTCGAGTCAATACGTTTTCCCATCATGGACTAAATAAGGAAGTGCAGGACTTCTTGTGTTTAGAATATGGTAATGAGTGATAGAGGGGGTGGGGACACTCGTCCTATAATCCCCTCATCACTGTCACTCCTATAAAAGACAGTTCTCGTTGTTTCCTCACTCTCTGACTAAGGTCCATGAATAAAGAAATCATCTGGTAGGAGATCAGAGGAGCCATTTACTAGTTACCTTGAGGGGGGAATTGTAAGAGCCTCAGAGACAAAGCTGCCTGATGTGGGCAGAGTCCTGGATTAGGGGAACCAATCAGCTCATGTCTAGTAATAATCTTTGTATTTCTATTTTAGTAGATGGACGGGAGATGAGGAAAACCTCAGAGAATTGTCTCACTTTGTCTCCAGACTGTAAAGTAGAAGATGAGGACATCACACAGTATAGTCCAGGAGAAAACCCGACTACCTCAAATGTCCATCCGGCACCACACAGTGTAGATGGACCATCGTATTCCTCTTATCCTGAGGAACCTCAGACTGTGCGGGACGGTGCTGGACCATCGTATTCCTCTTATCCTGAGGAACCTCAGACTGTGCGGGACGGTGCCGGACCATCGTATTCCTCTTATCCTGAGGAACCTCAGACTGTGCAGGACGGTGCCGTCCTTCCAACAGAGAAGAGGTTTTCCTGTACTGAGTGCAGGAAATGTTTCCGTTTTCAATCCAATCTTTCCACACATCAGAGATCTCACACAGGGGAGAAGCCATATTCCTGTCCTGAGTGCGGGAAATGTTTTTCACGGAAGTCCAATCTTTACATACATCAGAGATCTCACACGGGAGAGAAGCCGTATTCTTGTCCTGAGTGTGGGAAATGTTTTTCATATAAGTCCCATCTTTCCTCACATCAGAGATCTCACACAGGCGAGAAGCCGTATTCCTGTCCTGAGTGCGGGAAATGTTTTTCACGGAAGTCCAATCTTTACATACATCAGAGATCTCACACGGGAGAGAAGCCGTATTCTTGTCCTGAGTGTGGGAAATGTTTTTCATATAAGTCCGATCTTTCCACACATCAGAGATCTCACACGGGGGAGAAGCCGTATTCCTGTCCTGAGTGTGGGAAATGTTGTTCAACAAAGTCCGATCTTAACAAACATCAGAGATCTCACACAGGGGAGAAACCGTATTCCTGTCCTGAGTGCGGGAAATGTTTTTCAGAGAAGTCCCATCTTTCCAAACATCAGAGATCTCACACGGGGGAGAAGCCGTATTCCTGTCCTGAGTGCGGGAAATGTTTTTCACAGCAGTCCCATCTTTCCTCACATCAGAGATCTCACACAGGCGAGAAGCCGTATTCCTGTCCTGAGTGCGGGAAATGTTTTTCACGGAAGTCCAATCTTTATATACATCAGAGATCTCACACAGGAGAGAAGCCGTATTCTTGTCCTGAGTGTGGGAAATGTTTTTCATATAAGTCCGATCTTTCCACACATATGAGATCTCACACGGGGGAGAAGCCGTATTCCTGTCCTGAGTGTGGGAAATGTTGTTCAACAAAGTCCGATCTTAACAAACATCAGAGATCTCACACAGGGGAGAAACCGTATTCCTGTCCTGAGTGCGGGAAATGTTTTTCAGAGAGGTCCCATCTTTCCTCACATCAGAGATCTCACACAGGCGAGAAGCCGTATTCCTGTCCTGAGTGCGGGAAATGTTTTTCACAGAAGTCCCATCTTTCCTCACATCAGAGATCTCACACAGGCGAGAAGCCGTATTCCTGTCCTGAGTGCGGGAAATGTTTTTCACGGAAGTCCCATCTTTCCTCACATCAGAGATCTCACACAGGGGAGAAGCCGTATTCCTGTCCTGAGTGTGGGAAATGTTGTTCAACAAAGTCCGATCTTAACAAACATCAGAGATCTCACACGGGGGAGAAACCGTATTCCTGTCCTGAGTGCGGGAAATGTTTTTCAGAGAAGTCCCATCTTTCCTCACATCAGAGATCTCACACAGGCGAGAAGCCGTATTCCTGTCCTGAGTGCGGGAAATGTTTTTCACAGAAGTCCCATCTTTCCTCACATCAGAGATCTCACACAGGCGAGAAGCCGTATTCCTGTCCTGAGTGCGGGAAATGTTTTTCACGGAAGTCCCATCTTTCCTCACATCAGAGATCTCACACAGGCGAGAAGCCGTATTCCTGTCCTGAGTGTGGGAAATGTTGTTCAACAAAGTCCGATCTTAACAAACATCAGAGATCTCACACGGGGGAGAAACCGTATTCCTGTCCTGAGTGCGGGAAATGTTTTTCACAGAAGTCCGATCTTTCCAGACATCAGAGATCTCACACGGGAGAGAAGCCGTATTCCTGTCCTGAGTGAGGGAATTGTTCCTCACTGAAGTCCTGTCTTCCTGTACATCAGGGATCCCACACAACCCTCGAGGTGTATTAGTGCCTTGAGTGCGGGAAATGTCTCGGATCGCTGAGCCGCTGCAGCAACAGGAACATGTAACATCTTCCCGAAGGTGAACTTATACTTTAACCCTTTCACTACCAGAGACGGTTTTGCCCACATTCAACACCCCTTTATGACCGGGCACTTTTACCCCCTTCCTGCCCAGGCCAATTTTCAGCTCTCTCACACTTGTCATACTGCACTGTACCCAAATAATATTTTTATCTTTTTCCCCCCAAATAGAGATTTCTTTTGGTGGTATTTGATCACCTCTGGGGTTTTATTTGTTGTGCCACAAATAAAAAAAGACAGAAAATGTTGTTGAAAAAAATAAAGTTTTTCTTTGTTTCTGTTAAAAAAAATTGTAAATATACCTTGTGTTATTAGGTTATAATTGTGTGTTTTGTTTTTATTTCTAGCCTGGGTATTCCCGATAGGCTTTGTTGATGTAATATAATCTTTAAAAGCTTAATAAAAAGAATAAAAAAATGCTGTAAATAAGTAAGTTTTCTATTTCACTGGTAGGCACTGATTGGCATCCCTGATGGGCACTGACTGGCATGCCTGGTGATCACTGATTAGCATGCCTGGTGGGCACTGACTGGCATCCCTGGTGGGCACTGATTGGCATGGCTGGTGGGCACTGGCGATCATCACTGGCGATAGGGCTGTACTGATAATCAATGCTGAATATCAGTGCAGATCCCCCTGTCAGGAGAGACACAGATTGGCTCTCCTCTACTCACACCTTGTCAGCATGAATAAAGGAAAGCCAATAACCGTCACTTTCTGGTTACGATGTGATTAGCTTTGATTGGACACAGCTGATCACATGGTGAAGAGCCAACGTCTTATGCTGCATACACACGATCGGAAATTTCCGACAGGAAATCTTCGATGTGAGTTTTTGGTCATAAACTCCGACCGTGTTTATGCTCCATCGGACATTTGCTGTCCGAATTTCCGCCAACAAAAGAATGAGAGCAGGTTCTCAATTTTTCCGACGGAAATTTCGATCGTCTGTATGCAATTCTGACGCACAAAAAACACGCATGCTCAGAGTCAAGCAAAAGAGCCGAACTGCCTATTGAACTTGATTGATCTCGACTCATCGTACGTATTGTAAGTCACCGCGTTCTTGACGTTTGGTATTTCCGACAAGATTTGTGTGACCGTGTGTATGCAACACAAGTTTGAGCCAACATTCCGTCGTAAAAAAATCCACGGTTTTCTTGTCGGAATTTCCGG
The DNA here is from genome assembly GCF_905171775.1 of Rana temporaria. Classification (NCBI taxonomy): domain Eukaryota; kingdom Metazoa; phylum Chordata; class Amphibia; order Anura; family Ranidae; genus Rana; species Rana temporaria. The sequence continues at coordinate 20,491 of NW_024404568.1, read as the reverse complement.
TCGTGTGTATAGGGCATTAGGCTCTTTACAGAGACTGGAGATGCGGTTTGTCAGAGCGACAGACAACACCAACGATCGCCCTGTGCCTGAGCGGCTTATTCTTCTGGATGTCATGTGACATCCAATCAGGATAATGGAACCCCGTCTGGCCGTCATTCTGCTATAGGCCGGGTGGGAAGGAGTTAAAGAATCATTTTAGGCCTGAACATTATATAAAACCCCCAAAACGTGGTATATTTTCTAAAAGAAGACACCCTAGAGCGTCCTTTGTGCTCTGCTGGCACTGCCAGCAAGGCTCAGAATTTCAAGTCCTGAGCTACTAGCTAGGCCCTAAGGGTTACTTGCCACCAGTTGACCCAACCGATCCCTACCCTGCACCGCCCCTAATTCCACCTCTAAACACACCTTCATAAATTATCCCATGAAATGATACTTAAATTTGTTATGCAGAATTAAGTTAAAAAAAAAATATTAACAACAACTTTATCAGTGCAGCCTCACTAGTGCCCATCAATGCAGCCTCACCTATGCCCACCATTGCAGCCTCACCTGTGTCCACCACTGTAGCCTCTGCTCCCTGTGCCCACCATTGTAGCCTCTGCTCACTGTGCCCACCATTGCAGCCTCTGCTCACTGTGCCCACCATTGGAGCCTCTGCTCACTGTGCCCATTGTAAAGGAACGTCCCCCACACTCCGCTGAGTACTTCCGTCATATACCGCTTCCTCTCAGTCTGGATATAGATATCAGATATTCCAGCTGCTCACAAGCACACAACGAGACGAGACTTGTTTGTCTGCTGAACATGGAGTGTTTATTAGAAACAAAATCAAGTCTTATACACAGTTAAAGAGGAGGTAACCAGAAGATAAATTAACATGAGCTAATGAACTAATCCTTTAGACAGACGAGGTGACTCAGATATGACCTTTTAGGGTAGACGTCACATCTCCTCGCTCACCGGCTATACAATACACATTATCATAAGTACAAGGACATCTTCACACAATAGCAGGAGCTTCCAGTAGCCGGTGTCGGCTCGTCTCCTACATTGTACAGAGGCCAATGTGATCAGCTCTTTCAATTAGCATGTTGTTCAGAATTAACAACTAAGAATAGTCTTTACATCTATCCTGGCAGATATTGTGGAGAAATATTACTGTCCCATTTTAAGTAATCGAAGACATATTTTCTCAGTCACCCATCCTGGCACAGGGTAACTTAGACATAAGAGGTGCACAGGGAGCTGAAACAAGAGTATCCCATATTTTCCAAGGGATTCTGGGTTCCACGGGCCCTCCCGTCACATCTCTCCCCTTTCGGCAGAAGACTAAAGCCCTGTACACAGACCGATGGACTGTTTATATCGGTCAAACCAATCGTGTGTGGGCCCCATCGGTTTGTTTTCCATCGGTGAAAAAAAATAGAACATGTTTTACATTTTTCCTATGGATAAAAAAACGATCGTCTGTGTGGAAGTCCATCGGTCAAAAATCCACACATGCTCAGAATCTAGTCGACGCATGCTCGGAAGCATTGAACTTAATTTTTCTCAGCACGTCGTAGTGTTTTACGTCACCGCATTTGGACACGATCGGATTTTTGACCGATGGTGTGTAGGCAAGACTGATGAAAGTCAGCTTCATCGAATATCCGCCCAAAAAATCCATCGGATTAGATTCCATCAGATATCCGATCGTGTGTACAGGGCTTAACACAGGAGGAGACCCCAGACGGGTTGACTCTGAAGTTAGTCCATAGTTCCAGTCCTCTAATGCCTGTACCCACACAGTACCCCAAACATATTGTTCCAAACAGAGCATTACTCACCCAGCCAACCTCTGCCTCTCTCATAGAACATACCCGCTGCTGGGGAGAGGCCTGGAGTCATTTCATCCAATGGAGAGAAGACAGGGTGACTGGGCTCACTCCGTCATGCTCTTGGGGATCTGGACCGACTGCCCAGCATTCCTGGGGTATACACATGGAGACTAAAGTCCCATCTACTTGTGGTAGATGAAAATCCCCCAGTGCTCGCAAAGCAAGGGTGACATCCTCCTGTCTCAGTGTCGCACTATTTTCTGGGGTTGTGTCAGTGAAGACTAAAGTCCCATTCACTACCACAGGAACTCCTATTAGTTGAGGGCAAGGGCCAGCAGAACTCTGCCCTGTTGCCAGCCCTTCTGCTGGAAACCCCAAACCATCTGCTCTGGCTAGCTGTTGGGGAGGGAGGCTGACTCCCCCGGCTCCATGACACTCCACAGTTGTTGCCATTGCTGGGCAGAGGTTGGTAGCACTCTGCCCTGTTACCAGCACTTCTGCTGGGCACTCCCCATCATCCGCTCTGGCTAACCGTTGGGGGATGAGGCTGGATTCCTCCACTCCCAAACTGTGTAGTTGTCACTGGGGAGGTGAGCTGGCTGCTTCCTTTTCCGTTCCCTCATCTGGCTGTTGGGACAACATGTCTGTGGTACTATCTCCCAGGTGCACGGATCTTTGCTGGGGAGGAAAGACTGCGTTCTCCACCCTGGCCAACTATTGGGGAGGGACGATGAGTACCTCCTCTCCCTTCTCCCCCTGTGTATGCTGCTGGGAAGTGATCACCACCTTCTCACCCTGAGCCTCCGGAACTGCCACAGGTGTGGGGCAGAGGTCTTGAACCCTCTGTCCGGTGACCAGCGCTTCACCTGGGGAAGTTCCTTGCAACTCCACAGATACTGCTGTTGGTGCTGGGCAGAGCACAGTGAAGTGTGGCCCTGATACCAGCTCTTCTGCTGGAGGCTCCTCAGGTTGTTCTTCCTCAGCAGAAAAGTCTATCAAGTCCCCCGTCTCTGCAACTGGTGTCTGGGGATAGAGGTTCACCATCTCCTGTCCGTGGAACCCAGAAGATGCTGTCGGTGCTGGGCAGAGGTTAGCAGAACACTTCAGCTCTGGGGACGGCAATCTCCAGATTTTCCACTGCCGATTCTCTGGCATGCTGCTGGACAGGCACATTCCTCCATCCAAGATCATCCCATGCAGAAACAGTAGACATGTGCAGGATGAAAAAATTAGTTTTGTTTCGTTTCGATTCGTTATTTAATTAAATTTGTTTAGTTAAGTTCGTTGAATTCATTACATTCGTTTTCGGGATTCATTTCGTATTCGAAAAAACTCTACCGCATTCGAAAAAACTAATTCTAATGCATTCGATAACAAATCTACCGAATTCGAAAAAAATGATCAAATTCTAAATAATGCTACCACATTTAAACAAAACTATATATAACCATTTCCTGAAATTCAAAATTCATATAGAATGATTTTGAATTAGAATAAAACAGATTAGAATAGAATAGAAAAGAAAAGAATAGAACAGAATAGAAAAACAATAGCACAGAATAGAATAAAATTGAATATATGTTTTTCTAGTTTATTCTTTTCTATTATTTTTTATACTAATCTTTTGTATTCAAATTCATTCTATACGAAATTCGAATTTTGGAAGATGTTTATATATAAACATCTTCCAAAATTCGAATTTGGATATAAAAGATTAGGATAGAATTTAAAATAATAGAAAAACAACAGAACAGAAAAAGAAAAATTATATATATATATATATATATATATATATATATATATATATATATATATATATATATATATATATATATAAAACATCTTCCGAAATTCAAATTTCGTATACAATGAATTAGAATTCAAATAGAAAAGATTAGAATAAAGTAGAAAAGAATAGACTAGAAAAAACAATAGAATAGAATAAAATATAATATATATATATATTATATTTTATTCTGTTCTATTTTTTTTCTAGTCCATTCTTTTCTACTCTATTCTATTCAAATTCATTCTATACAAAATTAGAATTTCGGAAAATGGTTATTTATATATATATAATAGGGTTAGAGCCCTTTCACACCAAAAACGCCTATAGCGGATTATTAAAATAGCGATAAAACTCCGCTATTTTACCGCGTTTTTACCGCATTCGCGGTAAAATTACCGCGACGCTGCGGGCGTTTTACAAGCGTTATTGAAGCATGGGCGTCAAAGGACAACCTCACCTCTCGACATCACTTCCTGTTTACTTCCTGGTATCTGGTGGAGGTGAGAAGAAGGTACAGAAAGAAGATGGAGTTTATGGAGCTTTTTGTTGGTGTTTGTGCTCCTCCTCTATTGGGAGCATATCCACCAACAGAGGCAGAAACATCGCTATTGGGTTCATCTCATCCTCCAAGCACACACCTCCATAAGACAATTTGCGTTGCTATATGAGGACTTGAGAGTGCGCCCAGACAAGTTCAGAAATTACACTCGGATGAGCATTGCAACGTAAGTATCTATATCCTAATCCCGCTCCCAATAGTCTCGAATCCCTAATCCCGCTCCCAATAGTCCCAAATCCCTAACCCTAATCCAGCTCCCAATAGTCTCGAATCCCTAACCCTAATCCCGCTCCCAATAGTCCCAAATCCCTAACCCTAACCTTGCTCCTAATAGTCTCGAATCCCTAACCCTAATCCCGCTCCCAATAGTCCCAAATCCCTAACCCTAACCTTGCTCCTAATAGTTTCAAATCCCTAACCCCAACCCTAATCTCGCTCCCAATAGTCCCAAATCCCTAACCCTAATCCCACTCCCAATACTCCCAAATCCCTAACCTCGCTCCCAATAGTCCCAATTCCCTAACCCTAATCCCGCTCCCAATACTCCCAAATCTCTAACCCTAACCTCGCTCCCAATAGTCCCTAACCCTTATCCCGCTCCCAATAGTCCCAAATCCCTAACCCTAACCTTGCTCCTAATAGTCTCAAATATCTAACCCTAATCCCGCTCCCAATAGTCCCAATTCCCTAACCCTAATCCCACTCCCAATAGTCCCAAATTCCTAGCCCCAACCCTAATCCCGCTCCCAATAGTCCCAATTCCCTAACCCTAATCCCACTCCCAATACTCCCAAATCCCTAACCCTAACCTCGCTCCCAATAGTCCCAAATCCCTAACCCTAATGCCGCTCCCAATAGTCCCAAATCCCTAACCCTAACCTTGCTCCTAATAGTTTCAAATCCCTAACCCTAATCCCACTCCCAATAGTCCCAAATCCCTAACCCCAACCCTAATCTCGCTCCCAATAGTCCCAAATCCCTAACCCTAACCTCGCTCCTAATAGTCTCAAATATCTAACCCTAATCCCGCTCCCAATAGTCCCAATTCCTTAACCCTAATCCCACTCCCAATAGTCCCAAATTCCTAGCCCCAACCCTAATCCCGCTCCCAATAGTCCCAATTCCCTAACCCTAATCCCACTCCCAATAGTCCCAATTCCCTAACCCTAATCCCACTCCCAATACTCCCAAATCCCTAACCTCGCTCCCAATAGTCCCAAATACCTAACCCTAATCTCGCTCCCAATTGTCCAAAATCCCTAACCCTAACCCTAATCCTGCTTCCACTACTCCAAAATCCCTAACCCTAACCCTGTTCCCAATAGTGCCAAATCCCTAACCCCAATCCCGCTCCCAATAGTCCCAATTCCCTAACCCTAATCCCACTCCCAAATCCCTAACCCTAACCTCGCTCCCAATAGTCCCAAATCCCTAACCCTAATCTCGCTCCCAATAGTCCCAAATCCCTAACCCTAATCTTGCTCCCAATTGTCCAAAATCCCTAACCCTAACCCTAATCCTGCTTCCACTAGTCCAAAATCCCTAACCCCGTTCCCAATAGTGCCAAATCCCTAACCCTAATCCCGCTCCCAATAGTCCCAAATTATAAACCTACAGTAGTATAAACATATTCATTATTAGATCTATTTTAACATACTTTAAAATATATACATTTTTCTGTCTCTTTTGGAGTATATAGTATTTTGAGTGTACTACACACTGTATATTGTGTGATTATTTTTGTCATGTAATAAACATAATAAATGTAAATTTGTTTTCTTTTAATTATATAATTAATACATTTCAAACATCAATACTGAATGTGATTACGGTTCTGGATTTGGGACTATTGGGAGCGGGGTTAGGGATTTGGGACTATTGGGAGTGGGATTAGGATTAGGGATTTGGGACTATTGGGAGTGGGATTAGGATTAGGGATTTGGGACTATTGGGAGTGGGATTAGGATTAGGGATTTGGGACTATTGGGAGTGATATTAGGGTTAGGTATTTGGGACTATTAGGAGCGGGGTTAGGGATTTGGGACAATTGGGAGTGGGATTAGGATTAGGGATTTGGGACTATTGGGAGTGGGATTAGGATTAGGGATTTGGGACTATTGGGAGTGGGATTAGGATTAGGGATTTGGGACTATTGGGAGTGATATTAGGGTTAGGGATTTGGGACTAGTGGAAGTGGGATTAGGGTTAGGGATTTGGGACTATTGGGAGCGGAATAAGGGTTAGGGATTTGGGACTATTGGGAGCGGGATTAGGGTTAGGGATTTGGGACTATTGGGAGTGGGGTTAGGGTTAGGGATTTGGGACTATTGGGAGCAGGGTTAGGGATTTGGGACTATTGGAATTAGGATTAGGGATTTGGGAATATTGGGAGTGAGATTAGGGTTAGGGATTTGGGACTAGTGGAAGTGGGGTTAGGGTTAGGGATTTAGGACTAGTGGAAGTGGGATTAGGGATTTGGGACTATTGGGAGTGGGATTAGGGTTAGGGATTTGGGACTATTGGGAGAGGGATTAGGGATTTGGGACTAGTGGAAGTGGGATTAGGGATTTGGGACTAGTGGAAGTGGGATTAGGGTTAGGGATTTGGGACTAGTGGAAGTGGGATTAGGGTTAGGGATTTGGGACTAGTGGAAGTGGGATTAGGCTTTTGGGACTAGTGGAAGTGGGATTAGGGTTAGGGATTTGGGACTAGTGGAAGCGGGATTAGGGTTAGGGATTTGGGACTAGTGGAAGTGGGATTAGGGTTAGGGATTTGGGACTAGTGGAAGTGGGATTAGGGTTTTGGGACTAGTGGAAGTGGAATTAGGGTTAGGGATTTGGGACTAGTGGAAGCGGGATTAGGGTTAGGGATTTGGGACTATTGGGAGCAGGGTTAGGGATTTGGGACTAGTGGAAGTGGGATTAGGGTTTTGGGATAAGTGGAAGTGGGATTAGGGTTAGGGATTTGGGACTAGTGGAAGTGGGATTAGGGTTAGGGATTTGGGACTAGTGGAAGTGGGATTAGGGTTTTGGGACTAGTGGAAGCGGGATTAGGGTTAGGGATTTGGGACTATTGGGAGCAGGGTTAGGGATTTGGGACTAGTGGAAGTGGGATTAGGGTTAGGGATTTGGGACTAGTGGAAGTGGGATTAGGGTTAGGGATTTGGGACTAGTGGAAGTGGGATGTTCTGCAGTTCTGGTACTCACGTTTGTTGTTTTTTTGTTTGTTGTTTAGCTTTTCCCAGTCGGGTATGTGCCTCTGTGCCACCATGTTCCAGCTTTTTCTTTTCTTGATGATGGTTTCTGAGATCCCGTAGTTCAGGGAAAGCCCTCATAGTGTAGATGAACTCCTCTGGTTCTCCTTCTGGGCAAATTTTCAGAAATTTCTTCTGCTTGCTGGTCTCTGACAAGCTCCATCGTGCTTCTATACTTCTCTACAAACAGGATTTCCTGATTACCCAGCATCCTACACTTCAGTGCAATCATGTGACCATCCCACAACTAGTGCTGTTTTACCGCGTTTTACCGCGTTTTTACCGCGTTTTCAATTAATTTCAATGGAGAGGGGCGTTTTTGGAGCTCAAAAGCTGCTCCAAAGATGCTGCTTGCAGGACTTTTCTCAACGCCCCGCCAGTTCAACGCCTCAGTGTGAAAGGGTCCATTGAGATGCATGGGGAGCGTTTTTTAATAGCGCTATTTTTACCGCAAAAACGCAGCAAAAATGCACCAGTGTGAAAGGGCTCTTAGAGTTAGGTTTAATCCTAACCCTAATATTTACATATATATATCCATTAGTGTTTAAATTTGTTTTATTCGATTTTTTAAAACACAGATATAATTTACATTTCATTTCCAATAAGCGTACAAAAGGAATCACTTTTTAAAATGAATTTGAACATTACATGAACATAAATAACAACAATAACAACAATATGGGTCAATCCTACATCCTCCTGATTTTTCATCTCACTTCTACCTCTGCCCTCTCCTTTCCCTCCCCCCCTCCCAAAAAGGGGAGAGAGAAAAAAAAAACATATAACCATATAAACATATATATCCATTATTCGGAAATTCGAATATCGTATAGAATGATTTTCAATTGAAAAAGAAAAGATTAGAATAGAAAATGGAATAGAAAAACAATAGAATAAAATATAACATATATTATATTTCATTCTATTCTGTTCTATTGTTTTTCCAGTCTATTCTTTTCTATTTTTTTCTATCCTAATCTTTTCTATTCAGATTCATTCTATATGAAATTCGAATTTCGTTTTATATATATATATATAGAATAGAAAAACAATAGAACAGAATAGAATAAAATGTAATTTGTTTTTCTAGTTTATTCTTTTCTATTATTTTCTATACTAATCTTTTGTATTCATATTCAAAATCATTATATGCAAAATTCGAATTTTGCAAGATGTCATATACCGTATTTATCGCGGTATAACGCGCTCCCGCGTATACCGCGCTCCCTAAAGTGGCCCCCTAACCTGTGGAAAAAAAGTTTTTTTGTTTTTTTTGTACTTACAGTTTTGGTGTCTTGCGCGGCGTCCATCGGCGGCCTCGTCGGCTTCGGGTGTCCTCTTCGGCCGGTCCGGCGTCCGTCTTCGGCGGGTCGGGTGTCCTCTTCGGCGGGTCCGGCGTCCTTCTGCGGCGTTCTCCCCGCTCGTTTCCCGCCACGAGTTTGAATACTGCGCCGGCATATACCGAGCGCAGTACACTCGGGTATCTTCGGGCAGGCTCGGCAACTGTCGCGCTGATGTCCTGTACGCTCAGGACGTCAGTGCGAGAGGCGCTGAGACTGCCCGAAGATACCCGAGTGTACTGCGCTCGGTATATGCCGGCGCAGTATTCAAACTCGTGGCGGGAAAGCGGGTATCGGCGTATATCGCTCACCCACGATTTTGCCCTGATTTTCGATAAATACGTATATATTAAATTTTTTCGAACATTTTCCAAAATTCGAATTTCATATACTGTAGAATGAATTTGGATAGAAAAGATTAGGGTATAATCTAAAATAATAGAAAAACAAATAGAACAGAACTTATAAAAACATCTTCCGCAATTCAAGTTTCATATACAATGAATTTGAATAGAGAAGATTAGAATAGAGTACAAAAGAATAGACTAGAAAAACAATAGAACAAAAGCGAATAAAATATTATATTTTATTCTATTCTGTTCTATTGTTTTTCTAGTTTATTAACGTTTCTATTATTTTCTATTCTATTCTAATCTTTTCTATTCCAATTCGATTTCATTCTATATGAAATTCGAATTTTGGAAAATGTTTAAAAATTTGGATGTGGTAGTTTTTTCTAATTTAGTAGATTTTTTTCAAATGTGGTAGAATTTTTTCGAATGCAGTAGATTTTTTCTAATCTAATTAAATTTTTCAAATTTGATGGACTTTTTATGAATTCGGTCAAATTTTTTTCAAATTCTAATATGAAACTAATCTTTTATAATCTTTTCTATTCAAATTCAATTTCATTCAATAAGAAATTCGAATTTTGTATAAAATGAATTCAAATTCGAATAGAAAAGATTAGAATGGAATAGAAAAGAAAAACAAGAGAATAGAATAAAATATAATATAATATATATTATAATTGATTCTATTCTGTTCTATTGTTTTTGTAGTTTATTAACTTTTCTATTATTTTCTATTCTATTCTAATCTTTTCTATTCCAATTCGATTTCATTCTTTATGAAATTCGAATTTTGGAAAATGGTTATATGTAAAAAAAAAAAATCGAATGTGGAATTTTTTTCTAATTTAGTAGATTTTTTTCAAATGCTGTATTTTTTTCTAATTCGGTAGATTTTTTTTCAAATGTGGTAGAACTTTTCCGAATGCAGTAGATTTTTTCTAATCTATTCTGTTCTATTGTTTTTCTATTCTTTTATATTTTAGTTTCCATACATTTTAATTATTTTCCAATCTATTCTAGAATTCAAATTTATACTATTCGAATTTCGGAAGACTGTCATGTTCTATTTTATTACATTCTATTAACTTCTATTCTATTATTTTTGATTCTATTGCTTTATTGTTTTATATTCTATTCTATTGTAGTTTTTAGAAAATCGATTTCTATTTTTTCAAATTCAATTCGAATTTGTTTTCGAATTCGATTCGAATTTCGTTCGCGTTTTTCGAATTTGTTTAAATTCGTTATTTTTGTAATTCGGAAATTCGGATGCATACAAATTTCCGAAAAATAAAAAATTTGTCCGAATTCGAATTAGTAACTAAACAAAATGCACATGTCTATACTCCTGACCACTGTATATGATATACTCCTGACCACTGTATATGATATACTCCTGACCTCTGTATATGATATACTCCTGACCCCTGTATATGATATACTCCTGACCCCTGTATATGATATACTCCTGACCCCTTTATATGATATACTCCTGACCACTGTATATTATATACTCCTGACCACTGTATATGATATACTGCTGACCACTGTATATGATATACTCCTGATCTCTGTATATGATATACTCCTGACCACTGTATATGATATATTCCTGACCCCTGTATATGATATACTCCTGACCTCTGTATATGATATACTCCTGACCACTGTATATGATATACTCCTGATCACTGTATATGATATACTCCTGACTCCTGTATATGATATACTCCTGACCACTGCACTCTAGGCCCATTATTCAGGGTTACCTTTTAACCACTTCCCACCCGGCCTATAGCAAAATGACGGCCGGGAAGTGGTTCAGTTATCCCAACTGCCCATTATATGATATCCAGCAGGATAAGCCGCAATTGCGTGCCCTACGGTGCACACAGCCCGGCGATCGCTGTTGTGGTGTGTGAGTCTGACACGCCGCAACACCGATCTCGATAAAGAGCCTCTGATGGGGGCTCTTTACCACATGATCAGCTGTGTCCAATCACGGCTGATCACAGTGTAAACAGGAAGAGCCGTTTATTGACTTCTCCTCACTCGCATCTGACAGACGAGAGTAGAGGAGAGCCGATCGGCTGCTCTCCTGAGAGGGGGCGTCTGTGCTGATTGTTTATCAGTGCAGCCCCCCCACCCAGGATGCCTACAAAGGATGCCCACCAGGTATGCTACCCTGGACCACCAGCGATATGCCAATCAGTGCCCATTACAATGCCTGCCAGTGCCATCAGTGATGACTATCAGTGCCACTTATATATATCCATCAGTGCAGCCTTTCAGTGCCCATCAGTGTTGCCTATCAGTGCCACCAATGAGTGCCCATCAGTGCTGCATATCAGTGGCCATTGTCAGTGCCCACCAGTACCATCTCATTGGTGCCGCCTCATCAGTGCCCATCAGTGAAGGAGAAAACTTACTCATTTACAAAATTTTATAACAGAAACAAACAGAAATGTTTTGTTATTATTATTATTAATTAATTACGTTCCATTCGTTTAGAAGAGGCATTCGTTATTTCGGATAATTCGTTACTTAGTGAAAGTAATGAATATGAATTTTTCCTAACAGCTAAATTTGATGAGAAAATTCCGATACCGATAATTTGTTATTATTTCGGATTTTCGAATTTTGAATTTCCGGATTTTCAAATTTATTCAAATGAATGAATGTCGATCATAACTAATGACCCGAAAAACGAAGAAACAAATGAAAGGAAAACAAAGAAATGTTGGGTCAGTGCACATGTCTACAGCTTAGTAGATGATAAATTAGACAGATAACTGAGAAGCCGCAGATGTCACTCGCTAACAAGCTTTTAGATGTTTTACGAAGTTCCAAGGAATGTCTATACAAGAGGAAATCTATATGTTGTAAACGCCTAGAAGAGGCCACTTGGCATCCTGGCGTGAGTCGCTCCTTTCCCTGGTGAAATAAAAGGTTTGTTTTCCTGGAGTCCGTGTCCGGAGTCCATTCCTGGTTTCCCAGAACTCAAAGAGCCGTTTTGCTGCAACATTTATCTGGTGCATTGGCCGGGAAACCAGGTGTGACGGCTGTGACAGGTGACAACACCACCAGCAATTCTTCTCATTCCACCGACACACACAACTTTTTTTTCTCTTCAATACATTTTTTTATTATAATTTTTACTTTAAAAACAGATTACAGTCATAGAATCAGGAAATAGTAAAAAGGTAGAAATGCGATTGGTCAGGAAAATGACTTGTCTGGAATGTGGGGGCGGAGTCATACAATACAATACACAACGTGTTCCATTATTATAACAAAGTATTGTAGAAAAGATCACACCATAGAAAATGGGGGGAAAAGGAGAAAATAAACCCGGATATTAAGGGGAAATTTGTGTACGAGGAACACCTTAACAATCACCACCATTTTATTCTCCAGGGCCTCTGCTATCAGATAATATATGTTTGGGGGTTTTATCTAATCTTCAGGCCCAAAATGTGCAAAAACATCTGACAGTGAAAGGGTTAATGTGAGCTAGATGGGATCACTCTGCTGTGCTCACACATTAGAGCTCCCCCTAGCTGCAGCCTGGTAATAACATTGCTAGGAGGTCTATTCATTTATCTGCTCCATACTTCCCATCTTTATATAAACGTCTCCTGACATTTAGGGGTCTATTCATAAAATATGTGCATAGCAATTCCCCCGGGGAAAGTCCATGTACATTCCTTCTGTGTGAATGGGGGAACGATGAATGTTATTAGGATATTTGCTGTGCTGGTCGAACGGTTTCCATTCATTTACAATGGAAATGATTGCATTTGGCCACTAGATGGAGATAATTTATATGGTACTTAGCGCCATCTAATGGCCAAATGTGGTATTTTCTGTTTTACGTCAATGGTCGGTATTGAAACCACAGGGGCAGATTTTTGCCACTTAATGGAGCCGATGATCCAATATTTGTCATGATTGGAGGAACGCGTGTCACATTCATTCTACAATTTGTTTTATAATAGATCCCTAAATGTCTGTGAAATCTTCCACCACAAAATGTACTCAGCCAATGAGAGGGAATGACTCCATTTTTATTTTTCTCCTGCTATCAATGGCCAACATAATTTTAGTAACTCTGTAACTCAAAAGATGCAACCTATAGAATTTTTTAAACGTTGCCTATGGAGATTTTTAAGGGTAAAAGTTTGACGCCATTCCACGAACGGGCGCTATTTTGAAGCATGACATGTTGGGTATTATTTTACTCGGCATAACATTATCTTTCACAATATAAAAAAAATTGGGCAAACTTTACTGTGGTCTTATTTTTTTATTCAAAAAAGTTAATTTTTTCCAAAAATAGTGCGCTTGCAAGACCGCTGCGCAAATACGGTGTGACAGAAAGTATCACAATGACCGTCATTTTATTCTCTAGGGTGTTAGAAAAAAATATATATAATGTTTGGGGGTTTTAAGTAATTTTCTAGCCAAAAAAAACTGTTTAATCTTGAAAGGACAAAGTCTGAAAATCAGGCCCCGGTCCTTAAGTGATTAATAATCAATACCACTTCTATATCCCGGGGTGAAGGACATGAAAGAAAAAACACAAGTACCATAGTGCTCTCTGCTTCTGAATTTATTATTAAAGCCCCCCCCCCCTAAAAAGTTACACTTACAATAAAAACAGCAAGTATCAGATCACCAGCTCACTCACCGCCGATCGACATTCACATTAGATTTTATTAATGATTGATTGTAATATGTTTATAAAGTGATATAAGCTCATGAAATGTGGGAGGGGTAACTCGGCTCGTTGGTCTAGGGGTACGATTCCCGCTCGGGGTGCGAGAGGTCCCGTGTTCAAATCCTGGACAAGCCGTAGTTTTATATATTATTATTATTTTTTAGGATCGGTGTACAATTGATTTTTCATATATGTGATTGATTCATACATATTTATGTTTTCTATAATAATTTTTAATGAATGGACAACGAGGTCCTAATAAAGATAGAATGTGTCCCGGTAGATAAAGATATACATAGGAACATCTTTTCATTTTATTTTAGACTTGTTTTTTTATTGTATGTATATGGCGATACATCGAACACTCATGTGGAGATTAGATTGTAACGGGACATTACCACGGAGCTCAGCGGTGTGATCGAGTGAGAGCGTCTTGCTGGTTTGCAGATTCGGGTGACACGCTCTCCAGCTCTATGAAATGTGAGCTCTGTAGTCACAGGAAGAGGGAGTGTCCTCACAGACTGTGGTGATGCCTGAAGGGTTGCCTAGGCAACAGGCAGGTATATAAGGTTTCACCACATTTGACCCACCCATCTACTGACGAAGGCCAATGAGAGGCCGACACGCGTTTAGAAGGGAGGAGCCCTATCTGTGACGTCAGGTGAAGCGCCGTGGGTCTAGATCGATGGTGAATGAGCTGGTGATTTGATACTTTCTGTTTTTATTGTTATTTCTTGAAAGTGTAACTTTTTAGGGGACTCTCGCTATGACTAAGCACTATTTTCAGTGCGAAACGCGTCAGCAGTCGGGTTTTATTTTGCTGTGACTTGTAGTGCTGTCCTTCTTTTAATAAAGGCGACAATTTGTTCAGAGTGCGGCTGTCCAGAGACAATTTTTGTTCCTGTGTAACTTTTTAGGGGGGGCTTTTATAATAAATTCAGAAGCAGAGAGCACTATGGTACTTGTGTTTTTTCTTTCATGTCCTTCCCCCCGGGATATAGAAGTGGAATTGATTATTAATAAATGAATGGAGGAAGGTGGTGTTTGGAGACAATTTATACGTTGATTCCCCACACAGAGGTGCAGTCTGGAGACTGTAGGAATTACTACCATTGGTAAAGTGGACGGATCGTGATCGGACACAAGGAGTGATCTGTCTATGAGTTTTATACTCACCCTTGAGGTGAGCATGCATTTTAGCAGGTGGGGGTGCGCACTGAATATTGGATCCATTTAAATCGGATTTTTCACAGCGGTGACAGCTTTGGAAACCTTCATATGAACTGTTTTTTTATCATTTATTTCTTTTTTCATAAATAGTTTTATGGAATGTATAATTATTTGTTTCTATAAGATTTATAGATACGCAGCGCTGCACTATTTTCACACAATTAATACGCAGCTTCTAGTTTTCAGAGGTGCGATATCCTTCTCTGTACAATCCGTGTTTTATTGATTGCATGGAATATTGGAATTTTCTGAGAGTGTGGATTTGGGGTTTTCATGAGCTGGAAGCCACAATCATCACAATGATGACAAATCACGGCTTGAACCCTCTTGCTTTGCATGTAATGAGTCTCTCTCATATATTAGTCTCGCCTTTTAAGTTGCATTAGTGAAATAAATGAACTTTTGCACCATATTCGAATTTTTCAAGTTTCACCCGTATATCAGGGTGTGCTTCTTCCACACACGTCCAGCAACATTCACATACAAGACATTTCCCGCACTCACTAATACACCTCGAGGGGTTGTGTGGGACTCCTGATGTACAGGAAGACAGGACTTCAGTGAGGAACATTTCCCTCACTCAGGACAGGAATACGGCTTCTCCCCCGTGTGAGATCTCTGATGTGCGGAAAGATTGGACTTCTGTGAAAAACATTTCCCGCACCCAGAACAGGAAAAATGCTTCTCCCCCGTGTGTAATCTCTGATGTGTGGAAAGATGGGACTTACGTATAAAACATTTCCCACACTCATGACAGGAAAAAGGCTTCTCCCCCGTGTGAGATCTCTGATGTGTGGAAAGATCGGACTTCTGTGAAAAACATTTCCCGCACTCAGAACAGGAAAAAGGCTTCTCCCCCGTGTGAGATCTCTGATGTTTGGAAAGATCGGACTTCTGTGAAAAACATTTCCCGCACTCAGAACAGGAAAAAGGCTTCTCCCCCGTGTGAGATCTCTGATGTTTGGAAAGATCGGACTTCTGTGAAAAACATTTTCCGCACTCAGAACAGGAAAAAGGCTTCTCCCCCGTGTGAGATCTCTGATGTGTGGAAAGATCGGACTTCTGTGAAAAACATTTCCCGCACTCAGAACAGGAAAAAGGCTTCTCCCCCGTGTGAGATCTCTGATGTTTGGAAAGATCGGACTTCTGTGAAAAACATTTCCCACACTCAGAACAGGAAAAAGGCTTCTCCCCCGTGTGAGATCTCTGATGTGTGGAAAGACTGGACTTCTCTGAAAAACATTTCCCGCACTCAGAACAGGAAAAAGGCTTCTCCCCCGTGTGAGATCTCTGATGTTTGGAAAGATCGGACTTCTGTGAAAAACATTTCCCACACTCAGAACAGGAAAAAGGCTTCTCCCCCGTGTGAGATCTCTGATGTGTGGAAAGACTGGACTTCTCTGAAAAACATTTCCCACACTCAGAACAGGAAAAAGGCTTCTCCCCCGTGTGAGATCTCTGATGTCCGGAAGAGACCGTTGGCTTTATTATCATATATCATCCTCCGAGTACGAATGCAATTGCCTTAAAGGATATTACAGAATTGTTATCAGCCTCAGTGTTGCAGTTTCCCAAGTCTTTAATTGTGGGAGACTTCAATATGTGGGCAGATGATATTAGCAATACAGAAGTTCAGCAACTTCTTTGTTATGCTAATAGCCTGGGTTATACAGAGGAAGTGAGTAAACCCACCCATAGGGCTGGGCACACTTTGGATTGGATACTACATAATGGCTGTGTAACCGGGACGGACCCACCGCTAGAGGTGGCTTGGAGTGACCATTTCTTTATAGGCTTTAAAATAGTGGGTAATGTAAAGAAAAAACCCCCTCATATACCTAATAGAGTTGTTAAACCATCGCTTACACGCAATTACTCAAATGTGTCCGCAGATGCTTTCTCTAGAATATTTCTAGAGAATGCAGATATCGGGGTATTTAAAAAAATACATACCGTTGAGGATAAAATAGAAGCATTTAATTCAACAATAATAAAAACTTTAGATCTTTTGGCCCCAAAAAAACAGAGTCAAAATATAAGATCCCCAACAAATAATCCGCTCTGGTTTAATCAAAATACTCGCATGTTAAAATGGAGTTGCAGAGCGTTAGAAAAAACATGGAGGAAAGACCCTAATTCCTGTACTAGAGAGGCATATAGAGCGGCGTTGAAAATATATAAAGCTGAAATAAAAAAAGCAAAAAGAACTTATTTAACGGAGAAAATTAGGTTGGCGGAAAACAAGGCCGCAGAATTATTTAAAGTCACCAACACTCTTGCAAATCCAATTTGTTTAGATACCAAGGAAGAACTCTCTCCAGAATTAAGTGAGAAATTAGCAGAGTATTTTAAGCAAAAAATAATAGACATAAGAAATAATATACATGACTCTTGTTACACAGAAAGTTTTCCTGTATATAAAGGGGTACGTTTTACCTGTTTTTCGGCGGTAACTAGTGTAGAGATACTGACTATTCTCAAATCACTTAGAGCTTCGTCGTCAGCGCTTGACCCCTGCATTGCGCAGCTGGTGAAGGACTCGGCTGTTACCTTGGCACCATTTATAGCAGACATTATTAATATGTCCTTCGCTATTGGAACAGTGCCAAGTATTTTGAAGCAGGCGGTTATAATCCCCTTGTTGAAGAAGGCTAACGTGCCACGGTCCGATCTAAGTAATAACCGACCTATTTCGACCTTGCCTTTCCTAGCTAAAATAATGGAGAGAGCTGTTGTGTGGCAACTTCAACCGCACTTGGAGTCCAATGATATTTTTGATGAATATCAGTCTGGATTCCGCCCTGGTAGAGGCACAGAGACCACCCTGATTAAAGTTAAGGATGACTGCCTATGGGCCATGGACAGCGATGAGGCTTGAGCATTAATATTGCTGGATCTGTCGGCTGCATTTGATACTGTAGATCATGCCAGACTTTTGGAAAGGCTGGTGTCTGTGGCCGGGTTTGAGGACATGGCATTGACATGGATGGCCTCATTCCTGCAGAATAGAACTCAGAGGGTAAGACTAGGGACATATTATTCATCTAATAGCTCCTTGTCCTGCGGGGTTCCTCAGGGTTCTGCGCTATCGCCGATATTATTTAATATCTACATAAGGCCACTACTATATATTATTCGGCGCCATAATCTTAGCTTTCATGTTTATGCAGATGATACGCAAATCTATTTTAGGCTACCTAAAAATGAGGAAGTTCAGGTAGATTTGGCATCCTGCCTGGAGGAAATACAGTCCTGGATGGGAGCCAATTATTTAAAACTTAATGGCTCCAAAACAGAATGTATTATTATCAGTAATCAGAGCAAAATCAGTGTGACTGATTTTCCGTCTTGGCCGGTTTCGTTTATGCCATCCCCGACCCGGGCTACCCAAGTTCGGAACTTGGGAATCATTGTGGATTCCAAATTGTCATTGAAGGCGCAGGTAAATCAGGTGGTAAGCGCATGTTACTACCAACTGAAACTCCTGCGCTCTACATTGCATTTCATTGACGAGGTGGATAAAGTCCAAGTGATCAATGCTTTTATTGGTAGTCGGCTGGACTATTGTAACGCGTTATACATGGGGTGTCCAAAAACCCTTCTGCATAAGCTTCAACTGATTCAAAATGCCGCAGCAAGGTTATTAACGGGTGTGGGTCGTCGGGACCATATTACACCTTCTCTGAAAGCCCTGCATTGGCTACCGGTGGCTGAGCGGGTCTTGTTCAAAGTGGGTTGTATCGTCCATAAAGCCATCCATAAGATAGGCCCAGGGTATCTGCAAGAAAAATTTACCTGTTACGTTCCCAACAGATCACTGAGATCTGCTGATCAGGCAAATCTGACTGTCCCTAAATTTAGAAGAACTAAATGTGGAGGGAGGACGTTGGATGCGCAGGGCTCAATATTCTGGAATTCTCTACCTCTATATATAAGACTGGAGAAGGATTTACTAAAATTCAGGAAATTTTTAAAAACTTTCCTATTTGTTCAAGTGTATGGCCCTAATTAGGGTAAGATATTAGTATTGGTATGGTATTTTAGCTTTTTTAAATGTTATTATGTATTTTATATTGTTATCTTATAGTATGAGAGATGTGTTCTGTATTTTTTCATATGTTGGTTCTATGAGCGCATCGAGGCCTGCTGGTAATGACTGCGCTCTCAATAAGCATTTTAAATAAATAAATAAATAAATGTGTGGAAAGACTGGACTTCTGTGAAAAACATTTCCCGCACTCACAACAGGAAAACGGCTTCTCTCCCGTGTGAGATCTCTGATGTGTGGAAAGACTGAACTTATCTGAAAAACATTTCCCACACTCAGAACAGGAAAACGGCTTCTCTCCCGTGTGAGATCTCTGATGTGTGGAAAGACTGAACTTATCTGAAAAACATTTCCCGCACTCAGGACATGGAAACCTCTTATGTGTTGGAAAGACAGCACCGTCCCTCACAGTCTGAGGTTCCTCAGGATAAGAGGAATACGATGGTCCTGCACCGTCCCGCACAGTCTGAGGTTCCTCAGGATAAGAGGAATACGATGGTCCGGCACCGTCCCGCACAGTCTGAGGTTCCTCAGGATAAGAGGAATACAATGGTCCGGCACCGTCCCGCACAGTCTGAGGTTCCTCAGGATAAGAGGAATACGATGGTCCGGCACCGTCCTGCACAGTCTGAGGTTCCTCAGGATA
This sequence comes from Rana temporaria, assembly GCF_905171775.1. Classification (NCBI taxonomy): domain Eukaryota; kingdom Metazoa; phylum Chordata; class Amphibia; order Anura; family Ranidae; genus Rana; species Rana temporaria. The sequence continues at coordinate 733 of NW_024404568.1, read as the reverse complement.
AGAGGAATATGATGGTGCGGCACCGTCCCGCACAGTCTGAGGTTCCTTAGGATAAGAGGAATACGATGGTCCATCTACACTGTGTGGTGCCGGATGGACATTTGAGGTAGTCGGGTTTTCTCCTGGACTATACTGTGTGATGTCCTCATCTTCTACTTTACAGTCTGGAGACAAAGTGAGACAATCCTCTGAGGTTTTCTTCATCTCCCGTCCATCTACTAAAATAGAAATACAAAGATTATTACTAGACATAAGCTGATTGGTTCCCCTAAACTAGGACTCCGCCCACATCAGGCAGCTTTGTCTCTGAGGATCTTACAATTCCCCCCTCAAGGTAACTAGTAAATGGCTCCTCTGATCTCCTACCAGATAATTTCTTTATTCATGGACCTTAGTCAGAGAGTGAGGAAACAATGAGAACTGTCTTTTATAGGAGTGACAGTGATGAGGGGATTATAGGACGAGGCTCAGGAGTATGTAATGTACAACAAAGAGTATATACTGCAGGGGTCAGGAGTATGTAATGTACAACATAGAGTATATAGTGCAGAAGTCAGGAGTATGTAATGTACAACATAGAGAATATAGTGCAGGGGTCAGGAGTATGTAATGTACACCATAGAGTATATAATGTACAACATAGAGAATATAGTGCAGGGGGCAGGAGTATGTAATGTACAACATAGAGAATATAGTGCAGGGGCCAGGAGTATATAATTTACAGCATGGTGTT
>NW_024404567.1:0-83406 GCF_905171775.1 Rana temporaria | reverse complement strand
CAACACATCAGCATCATACCGCAGAATGGGTTGAATGAATGTAATTTAATTGAATGCTTGCAACTGTATTGAGATGTAGTGTATTTATGCGCTGCGTCGCAGTACAGAGAATGTACCCTGTCAAAAGTATTTGATTTTTGTATATTTGCTTTGCAAAATAAACTTAAATATTGCCATACATTGCACGAGTGTTTGAGGGGCACTCATCGTGTGGCACCTTCAGGTCACTGATCTCCACAACACACTTTTCACACCTGCCGCTTGGGCCGGGCCTTTTGGCTAGGACCAGAGGAATTTTTATCCTGGCCGGAGGGCCGGCCAATGTATTTCACATTGGTCACTTTTCCTCACCTTCCCATCTTCCTTCTCCCCACTTTCCTTTTTTATTTTACCCCGTGTTTGTCTTGTTTTGTCACTTTTTTTTGTTTGGTGCTTGCACTTTATGTGTGGCGAGTAGGGTGCTGGTCCTTGGGCCGGCCTCTGAAAGTCTTGGGAGTTGGTGGACTCGGCCTTCTGGTTAGGTTCACCGGCTCTCATGGGGTCTCCCTTCGGGGAAGCCTCACCGAGGAGGGTTCTGTTTCGGCAGTCCCTCTGAGGATGTTGGGTCCTTGTGGCTTCGGCTGTATGGGCCACTGTAACTCTTTTCCCTGTCAGGAGCCTAACGCCCCGGGGGATCAGAGACGGGTCCTCTTCGGAGGACCACTGACGTATGCACCCGTCGCAGTTTTTTGTGATGTCACTCTTTATGTGTGTGCACATTTTTCCTGCACTGGGTGGAGTTTTTGGGTTGTGTTTTGCACGCCACAGGCTTTTCAACAGAAAAAAAAAATCATTCACCCCCTAGGAGGAGCCACAAGGTAATACGCCGCCCAAACATCCAGCAGCTCCTCCGGGGGTAATGCTACATTTGTAGTGCACTTTATTTGTAGTGCACTTTATTTGTTGTGCACTTTATTTGTTGTGCACTTTATTTGTAGTGCACTTTATTTGCAGTGCACAGTGTATGGTCAGACACTTCATAATATGAGATTGTGTAAATAAGCGCAGTGGATTGATAATTATTCTGGTCACCATCAGTGTTACCACAGCGTGAGGCGGCTGGATAAGGTATATAGTATATGCATAGCTGTAGAATGTAGACTGTCAGACAGCCGAGGCGCGTTTCACACCGACGCTCTCATTGCCCCACTGATGAGGATTTGAATAAAACTGGCTGCTGACTTTCATTTTGGCCGCGCCGGACCGTCACCCGTAATCTGGCCACATCTCCGATGTCCTCGCCTAAGACGCAGCCATAGACTTTCTAACATTCTCTGAAGATTGGAGTGCTGAGATCGAAGACAGACGCCTTGAGAATTGTTAAATTAAGATTTATTATTACTTTATCTCCATATATACTTTATATACACGGATAAGGCAAAAGCCTTTCTTTATGTTTTGCACAGAAGATCTGGAGACATTCACAGAACCCTCCACACTTCCCACCTTCTGGTGCCCCTGTCCTGCCCACCAATGTGTACAAAAGAAGGAAGACCTCAAATCATAGGACCAAGTTGTGTCTTATCACCAAATTAGGATTACGTTTCACCTCTCCTGGAACTAACCCCCCCCCCCCCCAACATTCAACTGTCACATTTATGAGCCTTAACTGCCTATGGAATAATGCATGTAACAGTTGGCAAGGGTTGGCCAAAAAACAGGCCTGGGTTCATTTGAAGCTGCAAAGATCTTGAGGCACTGTATACAGGCCGGCCTAAGATTCCGGAACTTTCCTAACCAGTAAATGATAGGCAGGGCAGTGTCACATTTACTGCCCATTTACCTTAATAAAACCCTTCCGACTTCCTGAAAGAGCCGAGATTCCCCAACTGCCAAAGTACTGAGATTTCCCAACTTCCCAAGATAGCCGAGATCCCTAAACGTCCCCTAATAACTAAGATCCCCCCAATTCCTGAGTGAAATGAGATCACCCAACATTGTGAGAGAAGCTACATGCCCCGGCTTCCCCAGGAAACTGAGACACCCCAACTTCCTAGGAGTATTGGGATCCCCAACTTCCCAAGAGAACTTTGATCCCCCAGATTCTCAAGAGTACTGTAATCCACCACTTCCCAACAGATCTGAGATACCAAAACTTCCCAAGAAAATCGTGATCTCCAACTTTCCAAAAGTACGGAGGTCCCCCAACTTCCCTAGAGAACTGAAATTACCCAACTCTCTCTAGTGAGTCAAGAGACCCTAAGATCCCCTAACTTCCCAGAGGAACTGATTCCCTAACTTCCCAGAGGAACTGATCCCCAGAGAAACTGATCCCCTAACTTCCCAGAGGAACTGATCCCCTAACTTCCCAGAGGAACTGATCCCCTAACTTCCCAGAGGAACTGATCCCCCAACTTCCCAGAGGAACTGATCCCCCAACTTCCCAGAGGAACTGATCCCCCAACTTCCCAGAGGAACTGATCCCCTAACTTCCCAGAGGAACTGAGATCCTCTTACTTCCCGAGAGAGCTAAGATCCCCCAGAGTACTGTAAAACTAAGATTCCCCAACTTACCAAGAGTGCTGAGATCCTCCAACTTAATGAGGGTAAAAAGATCCCCAACTTTCTAAGCAAACGGAGATACCCCAACTTTCTAAGAATACTGAGATCCCCCAATTTCCAGTGACTATGGAGATCCTCAACTTCCCAAGAGTATGGAGAGGCCCATCTTCCTAATGACCTCCAATTTCTCGCTGCTCCCCCAGAGAACCCGTCTTCTGAACCACATGAAATGTACAATATACTGCAAGATAAATGGATTTCTCAATGAATTCCCTTCATTTTGATTCCTCAGTTCCCTCATATTATTCACACCCAACATGTCCAATTCAACAAGATATCTTCTAAAGCTGAGTGTCCTCTTCTCCCGGAGACGGTCCATCTCCAACATGGTTTGACGTAATCCTCCTGCGCCTGCTGAAGAGACGTAATGTTCTGCGGCCAAACTGTGAGGCTCTTGAGAGACTGACATGGATGCAATGAGTATCATGTGTAATGGAGATTTCCGAGAAGAAGCCCGCAGCTCCTCGACATGGCGGAAGTGCATCTGCCCCTTCCAAGTCATGCAGAACACCCAGAATCTGATGGCGCTCAGTTGGATCCCACAAGCCCCGGACATCGAGGAGGGAGGACAGATGGCGTTTCCTGTAACATACAAGAGAAGGGTCATGGCTGGTGCAGGAAGAGTTAAAGCCGATGTTCTCCCAGCAGTAAGGAAATCGGGGTTGGTACAGCCAGAGACAGGAAATGGACACAAGTGGCAGATTAGGTGGTCCTGGGAAGACCTTGATGACCTAATATGAAGGAAGGAAGGAAGGAAAAGTACAAAGTACGATATGGAGGTCATCAGCACACAACAAGGGTGAGGAACTTCCATTCTAACCCTTCACTTCGTACACAATCACTACAAACAATAAAGGTTTGGAATAGTTTCATTTTCATCATATAATATCAGCAATCTGTGGCCTCTGAGGGATCATCCAATGGGACTAATAAGAGGCCAGTCTATTGTCTATACGAAATTTGTCAGGAATTGGTTGGGGGGCCTTTTCCCAATAACATCATCTGGGGGCCTCCAGGATTTAACAAGCCTCCTAGAAATGTATCTGATCAGCCTCCAAACTGAGTGGAAAATATCCAGTGGTGGCTGGTGCTCAATTTTCTTGGGGGTGGGGGGAGGCCCGCTGCCCCCCCTCCCAACCAGACAGTCAACCAACCACATTACCCACCCCGGCACTCGATCAATCGCTGCTTCCCCCCTCTCACTAGATCGCTCGCCTACCAGCCCCGCATTTACCCCATACAGGTCGCAGCTTCTCCCCCTGCGTCTCCTCCTGAGTCCTGGCGGTCACTTCTCCTCCCTGCCAATCAGGAGTTAGGACTCACAGCCATTTATGTAATGGGATTCCCGGCCGATCAGGAGTTAGGACTCCCGGCCATTTATGTAATAGGACTTCCAGCCGATCAGGTCTCAGGACACGCTTCCTGATTTTGACCGTGAGGACAAACAGGAAGACAATAGCGAATATTAATTCGCTATTGTCACACAACTGGGTGGGAAGCCAATTAGAGCCTCAGGCTCCCCATTGAAAACAATGCGTCCGGATTCCCGCATTTAGATTAGGGGGGGCGGTTGCTACTGAAAATATCAGATTCCTTCATCTACATGACAGCTGAGATGGAAGAATCTCCCTCTGTGGATACTTCACACTGGTAACCAAGCCAATGGTTAAAATATCTGGAGAGTGCTTGCATCTGATTGGACTCGGCACTGTCCACTCTCCCCGATCTATGACCTCCCTAATCTATGACCTCCTCAATCTATGACCTCCCGATCTATGACCTCCCTGATCTATGACCTCCTCAATCTATGACCTCCCGATCTATAAACTCCAGGATCTATGACCTCCCTGATCTATGACCTCCCCGATCTATAAACTCCAGGATCTTTGACCTCCCCGATCTATGACCTCCCTGATCTATAAACTCCCTGATCTATGACCTCCCCGATCTATGAACTCCCCGATCTATGATGTCCTGTATCTATGATTTTCCCTGGTCCATAATCTTCTCGATCGAATAACTCTCAAATGAACTCCCGGATCTATGATCTCTCCAATCTATCAGCTCCCTGAACTATGATCTTCCGAATCTTTTACCTTCTTTTATACTCAGTACACAGAATATTTCAGTTTCCGCACAGGAGAAGAAATTGCCTCCTGATTACATCTGTAATACTAACCTGAAATCTGGAAAGTCCGACACCAACATTCCCACCTCCATCTGGATGGACGCCGTGTCTTCCAGAACCAAAATCTCTGTGAGTCGGGGGATGACCTGGTCCAGCACAGCTTGTGGAGACTCCTGAGGAAAGGGAAGATGGGATGAGAGAGCGGTAAGATTATGGTGTGAGCAGCGACAATGACAGGATGAGAGATGGGGATGAAGTTATCAGTGTGTAGGGACGGAGATCTCGGTGTGTAGGGACGGAGGTCTCGGTGTGGAGGGACGGAGGTCTCGGTGTGGAGGGATGGAGGTCTCGGGTGTAGGGATGGAGATCTCGGTGTGTAGGGACGGAGATCTCGGTGTGTAGGGACGGAGATCTCGGTGTGTAGGGATGGAGATCTCGGTGTGTAGGGATGGAGGTCTCGGTGTGTAGGGATGGAGGTCTCGGGTGTAGGGATGGGGATCTCAGTGTGTAGGGACGGAGATCTCAGTGTGTAGGGACGGAGATCTCAGTGTGGAGGGACGGAGATCTCAGTGTGGAGGGACGGAGATCTCAGTGTGTAGGGACGGAGATCTCAGTGTGTAGGGATGGAGGTCTCGGGGTGTAGGGACGGAGATCTCGGGGTGTAGGGACGGAGATCTCAGTGTGTAGGGACGGAGATCTCGGTGTGTAGGGACGGAGATCTCGGTGTGTAGGGAAGGGGATCTCGGTGTGTAGGGACGGGGATCTCGGTGTGTAGGGACGGAGATCTCAATGTGTAGGGACGGCGGTCTCGGTGTGTAGGGACGGGGATCTCGGTGTGGAGGGACGGAGATCTCGGTGTGTAGGAAGGAGATCTCGGTGTGTAGGGACGGAGATCTCGGTGTGTAGGGACGGAGATCTCGGTGTGTAGGGACGGAGATCTCGGTGTGTAGGGACGGGGATCTGGTTGTGTAGGGACGGGGATCTGGTTGTGTAGGGACGGGGATCTGGTTGTGTAGGGACGGGGATCTCGGTGTGTAGGGACGGAGATCTCGGTGTGTAGGGACGGAGATCTCGGTGTGGAGGGACGGAGATCTCGGTGTGTAGGGATGGAGGTCTCGGTGTGGAGGGATGGAGATCTCGGTGTGTAGGGACGAGGATCTCGGTGTGTAGGGACGGAGATCTCGGTGTGTAGGGACGGAGGTCTCGGTGTGTAGGGACGGAGGTCTCGGTGTGGAGGGACGGCGGTCTCGGTGTGGAGGGACGGAGGTCTCGGTGTGTAGGGACGGGGATCTCGGTGTGTAGGGACGGAGGTCTCGGTGTGGAGGGACGGCGGTCTCGGTGTGGAGGGACGGAGGTCTCGGTGTGTAGGGACGGGGATCTCGGTGTGTAGGGACGGAGGTCTCGGTGTGGAGGGACAGCGGTCTCGGTGTGGAGGGACGGAGGTCTCGGTGTGTAGGGACGGGGATCTCGGTGTGTAGGGACGGAGATCTCGGTGTGTAGGGACGGCGGTCTCGGTGTGTAGGGACGGAGGTCTCGGTGTGGAGGGACGGCGGTCTCGGTGTGTAGGGACAGAGGTCTCGGTGTGGAGGGATGGAATCATTGGTGTCTCACCAGCTTGTTAAAGATCTGTACAATGTGTCGGTTTTCCTCTCTCAGTTTGCTGGCGGCTCTCTTTCTGGTCCTGGAGGTGGTGCAGGACATCTTGCCCTGGATCAGAGGTCGCACATACTCCAGGAGGACGCGGCGGTGGAGCTCGGACACTGTGGCCTAGGGGGGGATTATAGGGGGACTTTATTTCTGTTCAGATTTCCCTGATACAAGACAGACAGATGAGTCTCCATACCTGGTAGGGCCCCAGGCTCAGCCTACGAAGAGTGACCACATATTCCGCTAGACCGGACACAATCCCATCACACACATCCGAGTTACTTAGCCAGCGGCGGCCCAGAAGCTTCCGGCAAAATGGCTGCCGGGGGAAAAAAAATAAAATCAGCAGGATTGATGAAAGATGGAGGACAGAGGATTGGGGGTCAGAGGATGGGGGTCAGAGGATGGAGTATGGGGGTCAGAGGATGGAGGATGGGGGGACAGAGGATGGGGGGTCAGAGGATGGAGTATGGGGGTCAAAGGTTGGAGAATGGGGGTTAGGAGATGGAGGATGAGGGGACAGAGGATGGGGGGTCAGAGGATGGAGTATGGGGGGTCAGAGGATGGAGTATGGGGGTCAGAGGATGGAGAATGGGGGTTAGGAGATGGAGGATGGGGGTCAGAGGATGGGGGGTCAGAGGATGGAGGATGGGGGTCAGAGGATGGGGGTTAGAAGATAATACCTTCAGATCATGAAGCACCAAGTCACAAATCCCTCGCGTTCCAAGGCTAACAATACGGTCCAGAGTGCCCTCAGATTGGTGCAGAAGCTCCGCCCCTTGTGTTTTATCCAGTTGGCCCATCCGAGTGGCAAATTCCCTGTTTGGGGGTGATAGAGGAGCGGGTGAATGGACCATCCCCTATGTGTGAATGCGATTGCTGTCACACTCATTATTTGTATCACATGTGCCAGGAACCGTCACCCTGCAGATTCTCTGGTCATGTGACTGAAGCTGGCCATACACATGAAGTCAGTCGGTTGGGATTATGGTGTGTTTGTTCTCTCACCGGAATGGCGGACAGCAGTTGACAATATTGGTGATGCGGCAGATAAAGTTGTCTGTGGTCCCCATCGGTCCATCTTGCTCGGAGTAGATTCTTTCCACCGTCTTATGGAAGCTGAACCCCAAGAGAAAAGTGAAATGGTAAAGAGAACAACCAGTACAGTCATATAAAGCAATACGAGGCAAACAATGGGAATATGTAATGAGCAAAAATGGCCGCCATCCTCCTGACTATGGAGACAGGACCACCGAAAATAACCCCAATCAGCCAATTTTTCTTTTCAAAAAGGCCCAGTCGGCGGACGCTAAGCCTGTTGGCGTGGAGGTGGAAGCCTTCTGATCGGGACGGAGAGGCATGAGGTCGAAGCCAAGAGGCCGGGTCCCTGGCCTTTGGCCTGGATTTGGTGGTATCTGCCCCAGTCAGTTGTTCTGGAGGGAACCCTTGCTTCTCCTCTTTTTACCGGGAGGAGCGGGTAGTACTTCCAGAATGTGATTAGGTGGGAGAGATAGGGGTTGTGGGTAGTGCCTGCTTAGGTGGGCACTCCCCAACCTCTTCTCCTACCTTCCTGGCTGGGAAGGGTGCTGCTGGTCCAGACTGGGGGCTAGGGACCGTTGAAAAGCCTGTGGAGATAGTGCCCCCTGGAGTGGCAGTCCAGGGGTGCCATACATTGCACTGAGTGTGTGAGGGGCACTCAACGTGTGGCACCTTTTTGGTCACTTATCTCCACAATACACCTTTTTGACACCTGCCGCTAGGGCCCGGCCTTTTGGCTAGGACCAGTGGAATTTTTGTTTCCTGGCCGGAGGGCCGGCCAATGTATTGCACATTGGTCACTTTCCTTACTCTCCCATCTTCCTTCTCCCCACTTTCTTTTTTTATTTTACCCCGTGTTTGTCTTTTTTTGTCACTTTTTTTGGTTGGTGCTTGCACTTTATGTGTGGCGAGTAGGGTGCTGGTCCTCGGGCCGGCCTCTGAAAGTCTTGGGAGTTGGTGGACATGGCCTTCTGGCTTAGTTCGCCGGCTCTCATGGGGTCTCCCTTCGGGGGAGCCTCACCGAGGAGGGTTCTGTTCGGGCAGTCCCTCCGAGGATGTTGGGTCCTTGTGGCTTCGGCTGCTTGGACCAAGATGGGTCCATATGGCTACGGCTGCTTGGACCACAGTTTACTCTTTTCCCTGTCAGGAGCCTAACGCCCCGGGGGATCAGAGACGGGTCCTCTTTTGAGGACCATTGACGATGGCACCCGTCGCAGTTTTTTGTGTTTCACTCTTTATGTGTGTGCGCATTTTTTCCTGCACCGAGTGGAGTTTTTGGATTGTGTTTTGCACGCCACAGGCTTTTCAACAGAAAAAAAAAATCTCTGTGTCCCCTCTGGGGAGATTCACCCTCTCCGTGTCTCCTATGGGGAGATTCACCCTCTCCGTGTCCCCTCTGGGGAGATTCACCCTCTCCGTGTCTCCTAGGGGGAGATTCACCCTCTCCGTGTCCCCTCTGGGGAGATTCACCCTCTCCGTGTCCCCTCTGGGGAGATTCACCCTCTCCGTGTCTCCTATGGGGAGATTCACCCTCTCCGTGTCTCCTAGGGGGAGATTCACCCTCTCCGTGTCCCCTCTGGGGAGATTCACCCTCTCTGTGTCTCCTATGGGGAGATTCACCCTCTCTGTGTCTCCTATGAGGAGATTCACCCTCTCCGTGTCTCCTCTGGGGAGACTCACCCTCTCCGTGACCCCTCTGGGGAGACTCACCCTCTCCGTGACCCCTCTGGGGAGACTCACCCTCTCCGTGACCCCTCTGGGGAGACTCACCCTCTCCGTGTCTCCTATGGGGAGATTCACCCTCTCCGTGTCTCCTCTGGGGAGATTCACCCTCTCCGTGTCTCCTATGGGGAGATTCACCCTCTCCGTGACCCCTCTGGGGAGATTCACCCTCTCCGTGACCCCTCTGGGGAGACTCACCCTCTCCGTGACCCCTCTGGGGAGACTCACCCTCTCCGTGACCCCTCTGGGGAGACTCACCCTCTCCGTGTCTCCTCTGGGGAGATTCACCCTCTCCGTGTCCCCTCTGGGGAGACTCACCCTCTCCGTGTCCCCTCTGGGGAGACTCACCCTCTCCGTGTCCCCTCTGGGGAGACTCACCCTCTCCGTGTCTCCTCTGGGGAGACTCACCCTCTCCGTGTCCCCTCTGGGGAGACTCACCCTCTCCGTGTCTCCTCTGGGGAGACTCACCCTCTCCGTTACCCCTCTGGGGAGACTCACCCTCTCCGTGACCCCTCTGGGGAGACTCACCCTCTCCGTGACCCCTCTGGGGAGACTCACCCTCTCCGTGACCCCTCTGGGGAGACTCACCCTCTCCGTGTCTCCTCTGGGGAGACTCACCCTCTCCGTGTCCCCTCTGGGGAGACTCACCCTCTCCGTGTCTCCTCTGGGGAGACTCACCCTCTCCGTGTCTCCTCTGGGGAGACTCACCCTCTCCGTGTCTCCTCTGGGGAGATTCACCCTCTCCGTGTCTCCTCTGGGGAGATTCACCCTCTCCGTGTCTCCTCTGGGGAGATTCACCCTCTCCGTGTCTCCTCTGGGGAGATTCACCCTCTCCGTGACCCCTCTGGGAGACTCACCCTCTCCGTGTCTCCTCTGGGGAGACTCACCCTCTCCGTGTCCCCTCTGGGGAGACTCACCCTCTCCGTGACCCCTCTGGGGAGACTCACCCTCTCCGTGTCTCCTCTGGGGAGACTCACCCTCTCCGTGTCTCCTCTGGGGAGACTCACCCTCTCCGTGTCTCCTCTGGGGAGATTCACCCTCTCCGTGTCTCCTCTGGGGAGATTCACCCTCTCCGTGTCTCCTCTGGGGAGATTCACCCTCTCCGTGTCTCCTCTGGGGAGATTCACCCTCTCCGTGTCTCCTCTGGGGAGATTCACCCTCTCCGTGTCTCCTCTGGGGAGATTCACCCTCTCCGTGTCTCCTCTGGGGAGATTCACCCTCTCCGTGTCCCCTCTGGGGAGATTCACCCTCTCCGTGTCCCCTCTGGGGAGATTCACCCTCTCCGTGTCTCCTCTGGGGAGATTCACCCTCTCCGTGTCTCCTCTGGGGAGATTCACCCTCTCCGTGTCTCCTCTGGGGCACCCTCTCTGTGTCTCCTCTGGGGAGATTCACCCTCTCCGTGTCCCCTCTGGGGAGATTCACCCGAACAGTTGACAGGGAAACTGCAATAAGGCCCCCGGCCTGAAAGGGGAATGTTTATTTTTGCTCATTGCCCCCCCCATGTTCCTCATACCCCTCCCCAGCAGTCTCTGGGGCCCCTCTCCCCCCCATGTTCCTCATACCCCTCCCCAGCAGTCTCTGGGGCCCCTCTTTGCCCCCCCCCATGTTCCTCACCTCCCCAGCAGTCTCTGGGGTCCCTCTTTGCCTCCCCATGTTCCTCACACCCCTCCCCAGCAGTCTCTGGGGCCCCTCTTTGCCCCCCATGTTCCTCACACCCCTCCCCAGCAGTCTCTTGGGCCCCTCTTTGCCCCCCATGTTCCTCACACCCCTCCCCAGCAGTCTCTGGGGCCCCTCTTTGCCCCCCCATGTTCCTCACACCCCTCCCCAGCAGTCTCTGGGGCCCCTCTTTGCCCCCCCATGTTCCTCACACCCCTCCCCAGCAGTCTCTGGGGCCCCTCTTTGCCCCCCCATGTTCCTCACACCCCTCCCCAGCAGTCTCTGGGGCCCCTCTTTGCCCCCCCCATGTTCCTCATACCCCTCCCCAGCAGTGCCTGGGGCCCCTCATTAACTCCAAGGAAGAGATGACACATATGAGCCCCTCCACAGCCCGAGGTGGCAACATCCAGGGGAAATACCTGTGTAAGAATTCCAGGAAGCAGCTCAGGCAGGTGTGGGAAACCATCATCCCGAATCCTTCATTGATGAGCGGCGCCCGGTCCACGTGTGACTTCATGATCTGCGGGGAGACGTGGTCTGTGACACGGGAAGTGTACGGGGTCCTCAATGTGGGGGGAGGAGACGTGGTCTGTGACACGGGAAGTGTACGGGGTCCTCAATGTGGGGGGAGGAGACGTGGTCTGTGACACGGGAAGTGTACGGGGTCCTCAATGTGGGGGGAGGAGACGTGGTCTGTGACACGGGAAGTGTACGGGGTCCTCAATGTGGGGGGAGGAGACGTGGTCTGTGACACGGGAAGTGTACGGGGTCCTCAATGTGGGGGGAGGAGACGTGGTCTGTGACACGGGAAGTGTACGGGGTCCTCAATGTGGGGGGAGGAGACGTGGTCTGTAACACGGGAAGTGTACGGGGTCCTCAATGGGGGGGAGGGGAGGAGACGTGGTCTGTAACACGGGAAGTGTACGGGGTCCTCAATGTGGGGGGGGGGAGACGTGGTCTGTAACACGGGAAGTGTACGGGTCCTCAATGTGGGGGGAGGAGACGTGGTCTGTGACACGGGAAGTGTACGGGGTCCTCAATGTGGGGGGAGGAGACGTGGTCTGTGACACGGGAAGTGTACGGGGTCCTCAATGTGGGGGGAGGAGACGTGGTCTGTAACACGGGAAGTGTACGGGGTCCTCAATGTGGGGGGAGGAGACGTGGTCTGTAACACGGGAAGTGTACGGGGTTCTCAATGTGGGGGGAGGAGACGTGGTCTGTGACACAGGAAGTGTACGGGTCCTCAATGTGGGGGGAGGGGAGGAGACGTGGTCTGTAACACGGGAAGTGTACGGGGTCCTCAATGTGGGGGGAGGAGACGTGGTCTGTGACACGGGAAGTGTACGGGGTCCTCAATGTGGGGGGAGGAGACGTGGTCTGTAACACGGGAAGTGTACGGGGTCCTCAATGTGGGGGGAGGAGACGTGGTCTGTGACACGGGAAGTGTACGGGGTCCTCAATGTGGGGGGAGGAGACGTGGTCTGTGACACGGGAAGTGTACGGGGTCCTCAATGTGGGGGGAGGAGACGTGGTCTGTGACACGGGAAGTGTACGGGGTCCTCAATGTGGGGGGAGGAGACGTGGTCTGTGACACGGGAAGTGTACGGGGTCCTCAATGTGGGGGGAGGAGACGTGGTCTGTGACACGGGAAGTGTACGGGGTCCTCAATGTGGGGGGAGGAGACGTGGTCTGTGACACGGGAAGTGTACGGGGTCCTCAATGTGGGGGGGGGAGACGTGGTCTGTGACACGGGAAGTGTACGGGGTCCTCAATGTGGGGGGAGGAGACGTGGTCTGTGACACGGGAAGTGTACGGGGTCCTCAATGTGGGGGGAGGAGACGTGGTCTGTGACACGGGAAGTGTACGGGGTCCTCAATGTGGGGGGAGGAGACGTGGTCTGTGACACGGGAAGTGTACGGGGTCCTCAATGTGGGGGGAGGAGACGTGGTCTGTGACACGGGAAGTGTACGGGGTCCTCAATGTGGGGGGAGGAGACGTGGTCTGTGACACGGGAAGTGTACGGGGTCCTCAATGTGGGGGGAGGAGACGTGGTCTGTGACACGGGAAGTGTACGGGGTCCTCAATGTGGGGGGAGGAGACGTGGTCTGTGACACGGGAAGTGTACGGGGTCCTCAATGTGGGGGGAGGAGACGTGGTCTGTGACACGGGAAGTGTACGGGGTCCTCAATGTGGGGGGAGGAGACGTGGTCTGTGACACGGGAAGTGTACGGGGTCCTCAATGTGGGGGGAGGAGACGTGGTCTGTGACACGGGAAGTGTACGGGGTCCTCAATGTGGGGGGAGGAGACGTGGTCTGTGACACGGGAAGTGTACGGGGTCCTCAATGTGGGGGGAGGAGACGTGGTCTGTGACACGGGAAGTGTACGGGGTCCTCAATGTGGGGGGAGGAGACGTGGTCTGTGACACGGGAAGTGTACGGGGTCCTCAATGTGGGGGGAGGAGACGTGGTCTGTGACACGGGAAGTGTACGGGGTCCTCAATGTGGGGGGAGGAGATGTGGTCTGTGACACGGGAAGTGTACGGGGTCCTCAATGTGGGGGGAGGAGACGTGGTCTGTGACACGGGAAGTGTACGGGGTCCTCAATGTGGGGGGAGGAGACGTGGTCTGTGACACGGGAAGTGTAAGGGGTCCTCAATGTGGGGGGAGGAGACGTGGTCTGTGACACGGGAAGTGTACGGGGTCCTCAATGTGGGGGGAGGAGACGTGGTCTGTGACACGGGAAGTGTACGGGGTCCTCAATGTGGGGGGAGATGTGGTATGAAATTGGTGTATATTAGATCCCCAATGCCCCCCCATGATCCTCATACCCCTCCCCCCATGTTCTTCATTCCCTCTCCAGCAGTGGCTGGTGAATGGTCGGGGAAAGTTTGGTGAATGTTTGAATGATCAGTGAATGGTGGGTGAATGTTTGGTGAATGGTCAGTGAATGTTTGGTGAATGGTGGGTGAATGGTCAATGTTTGGTAAATGATCGGTGAATGTTTGGTGAATGTTTGGTGAATGGTCAGTGAATGTTTAATGAATGATCGGTTAATGTTTGGTGAATGGTGGGTGAATGTTTTGTGAATGTTTGGTGAATGGTGGGTGAATGGTCAGTGAATGATGAATAGTGGGTGAATGGTGGGTGAATGTTTGGTGAATGGTGGGTGAATAGTGGGTGAATGGCGGTCCCAGCCGGCACACTGCGGGTCGTCTCACCTGGATGATCGGTGAATGGTCAATGTTTGGTAAATGATCGGTGAATGGTCCGTGAATGGTCAGTGAATGTTTAATGAATGATCGGTGAATGGTGAATGTTTGGTGAATGGTGGGTGAATGTTTTGTGAATGGTGGGTGAATGTTTTGTGAATGGTCAGTGAATGGTGGGTGAATGGTGGGTGAATGTTTGGTGAATAGTGGGTGAATGTTTTGTGAATGGTCGGTGAATGGTGGGTGAATGTTTTGTGAAGGGTGGGTGAATGTTTTGTGAATGGTCGGTGAATGGTGGGTGAATGTTTTGTGAAGGGTGGGTGAATGTTTTGTGAATGATGGGTGAATGGTGGGTGAATGTTTGGTGAATGGTCGGTGAATAGTGGGTGAATGTTTGGTGAATGGTGGGTGAATGGTCGGTGAATGGCGGTCCCTGCCGGCACACTGCGGGTCGTCTCACCTGGATGATCGGTGAATGGTCAATGTTTGGTGAATGATCAGTGAATGGTCAGTGAATGTTTAATGAATGGTCGGTGAATGTTTAATGAATGATCGGTGAATGTTTAATGAATGATCGGTGAATGGTCGGTGAATGTTTGGTGAATGGTGGGTGAATGGTCAGTGAATAGTGGGTGAATGTTTTGTGAATGGTGGGTGAATGGCGGTCCCAGGCGGCACACTGCGGGTCGTCTCACCTGGATGATCGGTGAATGGTCAGTGAATGGTGGGTGAATGGTCAGTGAATGTTTGGTGAATGTTTGGTGAATAGTGGGTGAATGTTTGGTGAATGGTGGGTGAATGTTTTGTGAATGGTGGGTGAATGTTTTGTGAATGGTGGGTGAATGTTTTGTGAATGGTGGGTGAATGTTTGGTGAATGGTCAGTGAATGTTTGGTGAATAGTGGGTGAATATTTGGTGAATAGTGGGTGAATGTTTGGTGAATGGTGAATGGTCAGTGAATAGTGGGTGAATGTTGGGTGAATGTTTGGTAAATGGTGGGTGAATGTTTGGTGAATGGTGGGTGAATGTTTTGTGAATGGTGGGTGAATGGCGGTCCCAGCCGGCACATTGCGGGTCGTCTCGCCTGGATGATCGGTGAATGGTCAGTGAATGGTGAATGTTTGGTGAATGGTCGGTGAATAGTGGGTGAATGTTTTGTGAATGGCGGTCCCAGCCGGCACACTGCGGGTCGTCTCACCTGGATGATCGGTGAATGGTGGGTAAATGGTCGGTGAATGGTGGGTGAATGTTTTGTGAATGGTGGGTGAATGTTTGGTGAATGGTGGGTGAATGTTTGGTGAATGGTGGGTGAATGTTTGGTGAATGGTGGGAGAATGGTCAGTGAATAGTGGGTGAATGTTTTGTGAATGGTGGGTGAATGGCGGTCCCAGGCGGCACACTGCGGGTCGTCTCACCTGGATGATCGGTGAATGGTCAGTGAATGGTGGGTGAATGGTCAGTGAATGTTTGGTGAATGGTGGGTGAATGTTTGGTGAATGGTGGGTGAATAGTGGGTGAATGTTTGGTGAATGGTGGGTGAATGTTTTGTGAATGGTGGGTGAATGTTTTGTGAATGGTGGGTGAATGTTTGGTGAATGGTCAGTGAATGTTTGGTGAATAGTGGGTGAATATTTGGTGAATAGTGGGTGAATGTTTGGTGAATGGTCAGTGAATAGTGGGTGAATGTTGGGTGAATGGTGGGTGAATGGTGGGTGAATGTTTGGTGAATGGTGGGTGAATGTTTTGTGAATGGCGGTCCCAGCCGGCACACTGCGGGTCGTCTCACCTGGATGATCGGTGAATGGTGGGTAAATGGTCGGTGAATAGTGGGTGAATGTTTTGTGAATGGTGGGCGAATGTTTGGTGAATGGTGGGTGAATGTTTGGTGAATGGTGGGAGAATGGTCAGTGAATAGTGGGTGAATGTTTTGTGAATGGTGGGTGAATGGCAGTCCCAGGCGGCACACTGCGGGTCGTCTCACCTGGATGATCGGTGAATGGTCAGTGAATGGTGGGTGAATGGTCAGTGAATGTTTGGTGAATGGTGGGTGAATGGTGGGTGAATGGTGGGTGAATAGTGGGTGAATGTTTGGTGAATGTTTGGTGAATGGTGGGTGAATGTTTTGTGAATGGTGGGTGAATGTTTTGTGAATGGTGGGTGAATGTTTTGTGAATGGTGGGTGAATGTTTGGTGAATGGTCAGTGAATGTTTGGTGAATAGTGGGTGAATATTTGGTGAATAGTGGGTGAATGTTTGGTGAATGGTCAGTGAATAGTGGGTGAATGTTGGGTGAATGTTTGGTGAATGGTGGGTGAATGTTTGGTGAATGGTGGGTGAATGTTTTGTGAATGGCGGTCCCAGCCGGCACATTGCGGGTCGTCTCGCCTGGATGATCGGTGAATGGTCAGTGAATGGTGAATGTTTGGTGAATGGTCGGTGAATAGTGGGTGAATGTTTTGTGAATGGCGGTCCCAGCCGGCACACTGCGGGTCGTCTCACCTGGATGATCGGTGAATGGTGGGTAAATGGTCGGTGAATAGTGGGTGAATGTTTTGTGAATGGTGGGTGAATGTTTGGTGAATGGTGGGTGAATGTTTGGTGAATGGTGGGTGAATGTTTGGTGAATGGTGGGTGAATGTTTGGTGAATGGTGGGTGAATGGTCAGTGAATGTTGGGTGAATGGCGGGTGGTCTCACCTGGATGATCGGTGAATGTTTGGTGAATGGTGGGTGAATGGTCAGTGAATGGTGGGTGAATGTTTGGTGAATGGTGGGTGAATGGTCAGTGAATGGTGGGTGAATGTTTGGTGAATGGTGGGTGAATAGTGGGTGAATGGCGGGTGGTCTCACCTGGATGATGCGGGTGCTGAAGTTGGACACAAACTCGTCATTGTGGAAGTCGTGATTCCAGCGCTCTTGCTCCACCCTCAGCTCCTCCTCCAGCCGCTGTGACACGCGGTTCTGAGGGACACAGAAGGGTTGCTGAGTGGGGCATTGGGGGGTAAATAATCGCAGTCAGCACTGGGTGTCACCTACCTGAACCAGGTTGGTGTATTGCTGCTCCAACGCAGTCCGCATCTCCCTGGACAACAGAGGCCCGAGCTCCGAGGGGTTAACCAGAGGAGAGATCTCCTGCCGGGACAAGACGTCTCTGGAGAGGAACCCAAATCCACAATCAGTGCCACAGAAAATCTACAACCGGGGCCCCATAAACCATTGGGGGGGGCCCCACTGATAAACCATTGGGGGGCCCCACTGATAAACCATTGGGGGGCCCCACTGATAAACCATTGGGGGGCCCCACTGATAAACCATTGGGGGGCCCATAAACCATTGGGGGGGCCCACTGATAAACCATTGGGGGGCCCACTGATAAACCATTGGGAGACCCCACTGATAAACCATTGGGGGGCCCACTCATAAACCATTGGGGGGCCCCATAAACCATTGGGGGGGGGCCCACTGATAAACCATTAGGGGGCCCCACTGATAAACCATTGGGAGCCCCACTCATAAACCATTGGGGGGGCCCACTGATAAACCATTGGGGGGCCCATAAACCATTGGGGGGGCCCACTGATAAACCATTGGGGGGCCCACTGATAAACCATTGGGAGACCCCACTGATAAACCATTGGGGGGCCCACTCATAAACCATTGGGGGGCCCCATAAACCATTGGGGGGGGCCCACTGATAAACCATTAGGGGGCCCCACTGATAAACCATTGGGAGCCCCACTCATAAACCATTGGGGGGCCCCACTGATAAACCATTGGGGGGCCCCATAAACCATTGGGGGGGCCCACTTATAAACCATTGGGGGCCCCATAAACCATTGGGGGGGCCCACTGATAAACCATTGGGGAGCCCCACTGATAAACCATTGGGGAGCCCCATGAACCATTGGGGGGCCCACTGATAAATCATTGGGGGGGCCAACTGATAAACCATTGGGGGGCCCCGGACTCTCCTTTCTCCATCGAGAAATAATTTAATTCATAAAGAGATATCAGGTGAAAAAGACAGCGTGGTCCTCCCACCCCCATGTGCCTCATACCCCCCCCCCCACCCCAGAGCATGGTCCGGGCCCCTCTCTGCCCCTCCCACCCCCATGTGCCTCATACCCCCCCCCCACCCCAGAGCATGGTCCGGGCCCCTCTCTGCCCCTCCCACCCCCATGTGCCTCATACCCCCCCCCCCCACCCCAGAGCATGGTCCGGGCCCCTCTCTGCCCCTCCCACCCCCATGTGCCTCATACCCCCCCCCCCACCCCAGAGCATGGTCCGGGCCCCTCTCTGCCCCTCCCACCCCCATGTGCCTCATACCCCCCCCCCAGAGCATGGTCCGGGCCCCTCTCTGCCCCTCCAACCCCCATGTGCCTCATACCCCCACCCCAGAGCATGGTCCGGGCCCCTCTCTGCCCCTCCAACCCCCATGTGCCTCATACCCCCCCCCCCCCCCCCCAGAGCATGGTCCGGGCCCCTCTCTGCCCCTCCAACCCCCATGTGCCTCATACCCCCCCCCCCCAGAGCATGGTCCGGGCCCCTCTCTGCCCCTCCAACCCCCATGTGCCTCATACCCCCCCCACCCCAGAGCATGGTCCGGGCCCCTCTCTGCCCCTCCAACCCCCATGTGCCTCATACCCCCCCCCCCCCACCCCAGAGCATGGTCCGGGCCCCTCTCTGCCCCTCCAACCCCCATGTGCCTCATACCCCCCCCCCACCCCAGAGCATGGTCCGGGCCCCTCTCTGCCCCTCCAACCCCCATGTGCCTCATACCCCCCCCCACCCCAGAGCATGGTCCGGGCCCCTCTCTGCCCCTCCAACCCCCATTTTCCTTCATACCCCCCACCCCAGAGCATGGTCCAGGCCCCTCTCTGCCCCTCCAACCCCCATGTGCCTCATACCCCCCACCCCAGAGCATGGTCCGGGCCGCTCTCTGCACCTCCAACCCCCATGTGCCTCATACCCCCACCCCAGAGCATGGTCCGGGCCCCTCTCTGCCCCTCCAACCCCCATGTGCCTCATACCCCCACCCCAGAGCATGGTCCGGGCCCCTCTCTGCCCCTCCAACCCCCATGTGCCTCATACCCCCACCCCAGAGCATGGTCCGGGCCCCTCTCTGCCCCTCCAACCCCCATGTGCCTCATACCCCCCCCCCCCACCCCAGAGCATGGTCCGGGCCCCTCTCTGCCCCTCCAACCCCCATGTGCCTCATACCCCCCCCCCCACCCCAGAGCATGGTCCGGGCCCCTCTCTGCCCCTCCAACCCCCATTTTCCTTCATACCCCCCACCCCAGAGCATGGTCCGGGCCCCTCTCTGCCCCTCCAACCCCCATGTGCCTCATACCCCCACCCCCCCCCAGAGCATGGTCCGGGCCCCTCTCTGCCCCTCCAACCCCCATGTGCCTCATACCCCCCCCCCACCCCAGAGCATGGTCCGGGCCCCTCTCTGCCCCTCCAACCCCCATTTTCCTTCATACCCCCCACCCCAGAGCATGGTCCGGGCCCCTCTCTGCCCCTCCAACCCCCATGTGCCTCATACCCTCCCACCCCAGAGCATGGTCCGGGCCCCTCTCTGCCCCTCCAACCCCCATGTGCCTCATACCCCCCACCCCAGAGCATGGTCCGGGCCCCTCTCTGCACCTCCAACCCCCATGTGCCTCATACCCCCACCCCAGAGCATGGTCCGGGCCCCTCTCTGCCCCTCCAACCCCCATGTGCCTCATACCCCCACCCCAGAGCATGGTCTGGGCCCCTCTCTGCCCCTCCAACCCCCATGTGCCTCATACCCCCCACCCCAGAGCATGGTCCGGGCCCCTCTCTGCCCCTCCAACCCCCATGTGCCTCATACCCCCCCACCCCAGAGCATGGTCCGAGCCCCTCTCTGCCCCTCCAACCCCCATGTGCCTCATACCCTCCCACCCCAGAGCATGGTCCGGGCCCCTCTCTACCCCTCCAACCCCCATGTGCCTCATACCCCCACCCCAGAGCATGGTCCGGGCCCCTCTCTGCCCCTCCAACCCCCATGTGCCTCATACCCCCACCCCAGAGCATGGTCCGGGCCCCTCTCTGCCCCTCCAACCCCCATGTGCCTCATACCCCCACCCCAGAGCATGGTCCGGGCCCCTCTCTGCCCCTCCAACCCCCATGTGCCTCACACCCCCCACCCCTGAGCATGGTCCGGGCCCCTCTCTGCCCTCCAACCCCCATGTGCCTCATACCCCCCCCCCCCCCCAGAGCATGGTCCGGGCCCCTCTCTGCCCTCCAACCCCCATGTGCCTCATACCCCCACCCCAGAGCATGGTCCGGGCCCCTCTCTGCCCTCCAACCCCCATGTGCCTCATACCCCCACCCCAGAGCATGGTCCGGGCCCCTCTCTGCCCTCCAACCCCCATGTGCCTCATACCCCCACCCCTGAGCATGGTCCTGGCCCATCTCTGCCCTCTGATCCTCATACCCCCCAGCAGTGTCTGGGCCCCCTCACCCTCCCTCATGATCCTCATACCCCCCAGCAGTGTCTGGGCCCCCTCACCCCCCCCTCATGATCCTCATACCCCCCAGCAGTGTCTGGGCCCCCTCACCCCCCCCCTCATGATCCTCATACCCCCCAGCAGTGTCTGGGCCCCCTCACCCCCCCTCATGATCCTCATACCCCCCTGCTGTGTCTGGGCCCCCTCACCCCCCCCCTCATGATCCTCATACCCCCCAGCAGTGTCTGGGCCCCCTCACCCCCCTCATGATCCTCATACCCCCCCTGCTGTGTCTGGGCCCCCTCACCCCCCCTCATGATCCTCATACCCCCCAGCAGTGTCTGGGCCCCCTCACCCCCCCCCCCTCATGATCCTCATACCCCCCTGCTGTGTCTGGGCCCCCTCACCCCCCCCTCATGATCCTCATACCCCCCAGCAGTGTCTGGACCCCCTCACCCCCCCTCATGATCCTCATACCCCCCTGCTGTGTGCGCCCCCTACTGACCTGCAGTAGATGTTACTATTGAAGTCTAAGATGAAGTAGATGTCGTTGGTCTCCAGACTGCGTTGGGCAGCGGCACTCAGCCACTCGGCTGTACATCTGTGGTAGGCGGACAGGTAAATCCGGAACACCTCAAAGTCTCTGGGATAAGCGCACACCTGAATGAGGGGGAGGAGGAAGGAACACCTGAATGAGGGGGAGGAGGAAGGAACACCTGAATGAGGGGGAGGAGGAAGGAACACCTGAATGAGGGGGAGGAGGAAGGAACACCTGAATGAGGGGGAGGAGGAAGGAACACCTGAATGAGGGGGAGGAGGAAGGAACACCTGAATGAGGGGGACGAGGAAGGAACACCTGAATGAGGGGGAGGAGGAGGGAACACCTGAATGAGGGGGAGGAGGAGGGAACACCTGAATGAGGGGGAGGAGGAGGGAACACCTGAATGAGGGGGAGGAGGAAGGAACACCTGAATGAGGGGGAGGAGGGAGGAACACCTGAATGAGGGGGAGGAGGAAGGAATACCTGAATGAGGGGAGGAGGAAGGAACACCTGAATGAGGGGGAGGAGGAAGGAACACCTGAATGAGGGGGAGGAGGAAGGAACACCTGAATGAGGGGGAGGAGGAAGGAACACCTGAATGAGGGGGAGGAGGAAGGAACACCTGAATGAGGGGGAGGAGGAAGGAACACCTGAATGAGGGGAGGAAGGAACACCTGAATGAGGGGGAGGAGGAAGGAACACCTGAATGAGGGGGAGGAGGAAGGAACACCTGAATGAGGAGGAGGAGGAAGGAACACCTGAATGAGGGGGAGGAGGAAGGAACACCTGAATGAGGGGGAGGAGGAAGGAACACCTGAATGAGGGGAGGAGGAAGGAACACCTGAATGAGGGGAGGAGGAAGGAACACCTGAATGAGGGGGAGGAGGAAGGAACACCTGAATGAGGGGACAAGGAAGGAACACCTGAATGAGGGGGAGGAGGGAGGAACACCTGAATGAGGGGGAGGAGGAAGGAACACCTGAATGAGGGGACGAGGAAGGAACACCTGAATGAGGGGGAGGAGGGAGGAACACCTGAATGAGGGGGAGGAGGAAGGAACACCTGAATGAGGGGAGGAGGAAGGAACACCTGAATGAGGGGGAGGAGGAAGGAACACCTGAATGAGGGGGAGGAGGAAGGAACACCTGAATGAGGGGGAGGAGGAAGGAACACCTGAATGAGGGGGAGGAGGAAGGAACACCTGAATGAGGGGGAGGAGGAAGGAACACCTGAATGAGGGGGAGGAGGAAGGAACACCTGAATGAGGGGGAGGAGGAAGGAACACCTGAATGAGGGGGAGGAGGAAGGAACACCTGAATGAGGGGAGGAGGAAGGAACACCTGAATGAGGGGGAGGAGGAAGGAACACCTGAATGAGGGGGAGGAGGAAGGAACACCTGAATGAGGGGAGGAAGGAACACCTGAATGAGGGGGAGGAGGAAGGAACACCTGAATGAGGGGTGGATTTCTGATTTTCTCGTCCTTCTCATCTCTCCGGACGTTTCGGAGGTTATCGGTTGGCATTGAACGCTGTCTGGGCCTCTCACCTTTACATTTGGGGGGGGAGTTAAACATTTCCCTATAACTCTGGCAGAAGTATGGGGGGCTTCCTAGACTCAGACTGCAGAAATCAGTCACAATGTCTGGTAGAATGATCAGGGGAGTCACAAGACTCTCTGCAGTCACAATGTCTGGTAGAAGGATCAGAGGAGTCACAATGTCTGGTAGAATGATCAGAGGAGTCACAAGACTCTCTGCAGTCACAATGTCTGGTAGAATGATCAGAGGAGTCACAAGACTCTCTGTAGAATGATCAGAGGAGTCACAAGACTCTCTGTAGAATGATCAGGGGAGTCACAAGACTCTCTGTAGAATGATCAGGGGAGTCACAAGACTCCCGGCAGCACTGGGAGCTCCTGATGGAAGACGTCACCTGATGATTGGAGCATTAGAGATCCCCTCCCCCACTCTCACCAGGTAGTTCTTGACTGCGGTCAGGTCCTCCACCACCGTCCTCTTCATCCTGTCGGCCTGAGACGGCAAGGAGCCCATTTTCCCCTCAAGGTTCTTCTTTAACCGTTGCTCCACACTGCGGCCCACGGCGTCCACCCATTGGCCCCTCATGTTTTTGGGGCCCGGAGGACCCTCCCGAGCCTCTTCCTGCTGGATAACGCCGATCACTTCATCGATTTTCAGGTGTTTTCCTTTATAGCCGAGAGACTCGTCCACCACGGCCCACATTTCCTTCATCAGGGCCTCATATAGGAGGGTCACATCCTTGGCCTGTCTGCCGGGACTCTTCACACCCGCGGGACTGACCTGTCCATCACACTCCGCCTCCAATTCCATGATGTGCTGATCGGCCGATCGAAGGTCCCTCTGCTGGACCAGACGTAGGATCTCCAGGACTGAGCGAGGAAGAGAGGACCGTCAGAGAGCTATTCCTATCCATCAATCTACTTCCTATCGATATACTTCCTATCCATCAATCTACTTCCTATCCATCAATCTACTTCCTATCCATCAATCTACTTCCTATCCATCAATCTACTTCCTATCCATCGATCTACTTCCTATCCATCAATCTACTTCCTATCTATCGATCTACTTCCTATCTATCTACTTCCTATCCATCAATCTACTTCCTATCGATCTACTTCCTATCCATCAATCTACTTCCTATCCATCGATCTACTTCCTATCCATCAATCTACTTCCTATCGATCTACTTCCTATCCATCAATCTACTTCCTATCCATCGATCTACTTCCTATCCATCAATCTACTTCCTATCCATCGATCTACTTCCTATCGATCGATCTACTTCCTATCTATCAATCTACTTCCTATCGATCAATCTACTTCCTATCCATCAATCTACTTCCTATCCATCAATCTACTTCCTATCCATCGATCTATTTCCTGTCCATCAATCTACTTCCTATCCATCGATCTATTTCCTGTCCATCAATCTACTTCCTATCCATCGATCTATTTCCTGTCCATCAATCTACTTCCTATCTATCGATCTATTTCCTATCCATCAATCTATTTCCTATCGATCAATCTACTTCCTATCCATCAATCTACTTCCTATCTATCAATCTACTTCCTATCCATCGATCTATTTCCTGTCCATCAATCTACTTCCTATCCATCGATCTATTTCCTGTCCATCAATCTACTTCCTATCCATCGATCTATTTCCTGTCCATCAATCTACTTCCTATCCATCGATCTATTTCCTGTCCATCAATCTACTTCCTATCTATCGATCTATTTCCTATCCATCAATCTATTTCCTATTCATCGATCTACTTCCTATCCATCGATCTACTTCCTATCCATCAATCTACTTCCTATCCATCAATCTACTTCCTATCCTATGTACAGGACGCCGGGGGTGGGTCCTGGACGGGTGCTATACGGCACCACTGTTTGGACTATGGTAGAAGGTTCAGGGGGTCACCCAAAAGTGGGTGAAAAGTTCCAGGCAGGCGCTAATTCAGAGAGGACTGGCTCGCAGTCTTCTCTATCTTAGTAAAGTAGTTTGAGGCCTGGAATTTTGGAGGCTCCGGGGTGTTATTTGGGTGGGATGGAGCCTCCACTCCCTGGAAGCCAGCGCACAAGGGGTTAAAATCTCAGACAACCACCCACTAAAGCAGGAAGTGATGCTGGAGGGGGGGAGTGAGGTGGGAGAGCGCACCTGTGAGGACAAGATGGAAGTCTGCTCGCTGCTCAGAGAGGACCTCTGAGTAATTTGGAAGTGAAGCTGTGTCTGCAGGGAAGGTCTGGAGGACTTCTTACTAAAAACGTATGTGCCTTTCTTTCTTTTGGTTGTTTTTCTGAAGAAAGACTTTTTCCTCATTTATGCTGGAAACAAGCAGGACTTCTGTTGTGACGTTTTGGATGCTGAAGAAAAGCTTTATTTTGTTTTGTTTGGTCACCAATAAAGACCCTTTGCTTTACTGACACGGTTTTACGCACTTGTCTCGCGGAGCTTAAAGACCCCCAAAGTTTACAATTGGTGGCGAATGCGGGCAAAGTGCATTTGCAGGCGCAAAAACCGTTTAAAACTAACATTTAAAGAGACAGTATACTTATGGCATGTCTTGGGTGAAGTCAGCCCAGGCGTTACAAACAGCAGACAAAGGCATGGAGGAGGTCGTTAAGGCTTTGGCACAAGCCACTGTGACCCAGCAGCAAGCCACTGTGACCCAGCAGCAAGCGTCAGCAGAGTCAAACCGTCGCCATGAGAAAGCGATGGCTCAGCAGCAGCAGGCCCTGGCACAGGCTATAGCTGCGCAGCAGGAAAATACACGGCTGCTATCCGCCCAGTTTACAGCCCAGCAGGAGTCCACTCAAGCACAGGTGGCTGCCTTGCAGGAGGCCGTACAGCAGCTGGCTCAGGGACAAGCGCAAGCGGTCGTTGCCGTTAGCAACCCAGTGTCTGTTAGAGCCAGCCATTTCTTGCAGAAACTAACACCCAGCGATGACGTGGAAGCCTTTCTTACCACCTTTGAAAGGATAGCAGAGAGAGAAGCGTGGCCCCGGGACCAATGGGCCGGCATTATATCGCCTTTTCTCACTGGTGACCCGCAAAAGGCCTATTTTGACCTCCCAGCTGAGCACATCGCAGACTATGAACGTCTAAAAGCTGAAATCCTGGCCCGCCTGGGAGTGACCACAGCTGTCCGGGCTCAGAGGGTGCATCGCTGGCGGTACAAATCGGACCAACCACCCAGGTCCCAGATGCATGAACTAATCCAGTTAGTCAAAAAATGGCTGCAGCCAGAAAAATTGTCAGGCCCACAAATGGTGGAACGAGTGGTGATGGACTGGTACCTACGGTCCCTGCCAGATGACCTACAGCGCTGGGTAAGCCACGGAAACCCTACCAATGCTGACCAGCTGATCGAGCTGGTTGAACGGCATACCGTGGTGGAGGACCTGCTTGGGCCTGCCAAGCGTCGAGAACCCACGCCAAGGACACCCAGACCAGCCACCAACCTGAGGAGAGAAGCCTTGCCAGATGTTGGCATCCGCAGGTTTACACCATCTGCCCTAGAACCACGGAGGTCGGTTCCTGTACCAAAGATGGGAGACATACAATGTTGGCGATGTCGGTCCTGGGGGCATACCCGGGCACAATGCCCACTGCAGGAGGAGCCTATGGAGTGCAGAACTGGTCGGAGAAGCTCCTTCTATGTGCGAAGTGTGTGTACCACTCATCTTGACCTGGCTGCAGGACGGTTTGAGTGTGAAGTGTGGGTGAACCACCTTCCTGCCAGGGCCCTACTGGACTCCGGTAGCATGGTAACATTAGTACATGCCAGGGTACTTGGGAGGCTTAGACCAGTGACTAAAACTCTTCGGGTGGTATGCATTCATGGGGATACCAAGGAGTACCCCTTGGTTCCGGTGACTGTCTCTTATGGCCATGCCTCAGTAACACAGGAGGTCGGGGTGGTAAACAGTTTAATTCATGACATCATAGTGGGGCGGGACTGTCCACTATTTCTGGAACTATGGAACGAGGTGCAAATGGCACCACCAGGGGAACTGGGGGCACTGGGCCTGGAAGGGACAGGGTCCGGAGCGGAAATACACCCCTCTGATGTAGAAATACCTACCATTGATAATGAAGTCGCAGGGAATGCTAATGTGGAGGATAATGCCCCTGACCCAGGTCTTAAACCCGGGTTGATCTCTGAGGGGGGGGAGGTCTTCCCATTACAAGTTATGCTGGGGGAGGATGATGAGGAGCTCTCCCCGGTTGAGGAGGATGAAGGGGAAACATCCTCAAGGCCAGTACATCCAGATCTAGATGTGTCCAGAGGTGCATTTGGTACCGCCCAATTACGGGACCCTGCCTTGGTCAATGCTCGAGAGCAGGTTTCTGTTGTTGATGGGGTCCCACAAATGCCAGACGCAGACCAGAGGTTCCCTCACTTTGCGTTGAAGGGGGACTTACTGTATCGAGTGGCTGAGAGCCGAGGGGAAACTATAGAGCAGTTGCTGGTTCCCCAACCGTATAGGCGGATGCTCCTCGATCTAGCCCACAACGATGCACTGGGAGGACACCTGGGGGCGGAGAAAACAGAGGCCAGGATAAACGACCGGTTTTACTGGCCAGGGTTGAAGGCTGAGGTTAAAAGATACTGTGCGTCTTGTCCCATTTGCCAGTTAACCGCCCCAGTGCCACACTATAGAAACCCTCTGGTGCCCTTGCCGATTATCGAAGTCCCGTTTGAACGGATCGCTATGGATCTGGTGGGACCCCTGGTAAAGTCGGCACGGGGCCACCAATACATATTGGTCATCCTAGATTACGCAACTAGGTATCCAGAAGCTGTCCCTTTGAGGGAAGCCTCCTCTAAGGCCATCGCCAGGGAGTTGTTTCAAATGTTCTCACGAACTGGGTTCCCCAAAGAGATCCTGACAGACCAGGGTACCCCTTTTATGTCAAAGGTAATGGCAGACTTGTGCAAATTGTTTCAAATTAAGCAGTTGCGGACGTCTGTCTACCACCCACAGACCGATGGCCTAGTCGAAAGATTCAATAAAACCCTAAAATCCATGTTGAAAAGAGTAGTCCAGAAAGATGGGAAGGATTGGGATATGTTACTCCCTGCCCTGTTATTTGCTATCCGGGAGGTCCCGCAAGCATCCACAGGTTTTTCGCCATTTGAGTTAGTGTATGGTCGAAGGCCCCGGGGGTTACTCGACCTGGTAAAAGAAACGTGGGAAAGTGAATCCTCACCACATAAAACGGTGGTAGAGCATATCTCTCAAATGCGAGAGAGGGTGGCTAAGGTGATGCCACTGGTGAAGGAGCACATGCAGAAGGCCCAGGATGCCCAAAGGAGAGTATATAACAGGTCAGCTAAAATTAGACAGTTCCAAGTAGGAGACCGGGTGGCTGTTCTAATACCCACGGTAGAGAGCAAATTCTTGGCCAAATGGCAGGGCCCATTTGAGGTAGTAGAGAAAGTCGGTGAGGTAGATTACAAGGTACACTAGCCGGGGAAAAGAAAACCCTACCAGATCTACCACATCAATTTGTTGAAACCCTGGAGAGACAGAGAACAAGTGTCCGCGGTAGTAGGGGTACAGTCAGGGGACCATGCAGGGATCGACTTGGTGCAGGTTGCTGCTACCCTCACTAGACCTCAAACCCAGCAAACAAAAGAGTTTCTACAAAAAAATAGAGATATGTTTTCAGAGTTGCCCGGTCGCACCAACGTCATCGAGCATGACATTGTGACCGAGCCCAATGTAAAAGTCAGGTTAAAGCCTTACCGTATCCCAAAAGCTCATAGGGTGGCAGTGTCCGAAGAGGTTAAAAGAATGTTCGAGCTTGGAGTCATTGAAGAGTCGCAGAGCGAATGGTCAAGTCCAATTGTGTTGGTACCCAAGCCCAACGGCACCCTCCGCTTCTGCAACGACTTCAGAAAGCTTAATGAAGTCTCCAAATTCAACGCATATCCCATGCCACGAGTAGATGAGCTAATTGAAAGGTTGGGGCAGGCCAGGTACATTACCACGCTAGACCTCACAAAAGGGTACTGGCAGATTCCCCTGACTAAGGAAGCCAGGGAGAAGACAGCCTTCTCTACCCCAGAAGGCCACTTCCAATATAAGAGGATGCCATTTGGTCTACACTCAGCCCCGGCCACGTTCCAAAGGGCCATGGACAAAACTCTGCGTCCACACCAACGGTACGCTTCTGTCTACCTAGATGACATAGTCATCTTCAGCACTGATTGGGAGTCCCACCTTCCCCGGGTTCAGGCAGTCACAGACTCCTTAAGAAGAGCAGGGTTCACCATCAACCCCGAGAAGTGTGCCATTGGGATGGAGGAAGTAAAATACCTAGGGTATATTGTGGGTAG
Organism: Rana temporaria; assembly: GCF_905171775.1. Lineage (NCBI taxonomy): Eukaryota > Metazoa > Chordata > Amphibia > Anura > Ranidae > Rana > Rana temporaria. The sequence continues at coordinate 54,498 of NW_024404567.1, read as the reverse complement.
AGGGCTGGTGAAGCCCCAAATGAGTAAGGTGGAGGCCATACAGGACTGGCCCCGTCCCCTAACCAAGAAGCAGGTCAGAGCGTTTTTGGGCATAGTTGGCTATTATAGGAGGTTTGTCCCCAACTTTGCCACTGTTGCTGCACCACTGACCGACCTGACCAGAGGCAGAAAGTCAGTGATGATAAAGTGGAACGCCAAGGCCGAGACGGCTTTTCAAAAGCTTAAGACAGCTTTGTGCCAAGATCCGGTGCTTGTAGCTCCAGATTTTACAAAAGATTTTGTAGTACAGACAGATGCTTCAAGCGAAGGGTTGGGAGCGGTCCTGTCTCAGGAAATCAATGGGGAGGAGCACCCTGTGGTCTTTCTTAGTAGGAAGCTGACGGCAGCTGAAAGAAACTATGCGGTGGTGGAGCGGGAGTGTCTGGCCATCAAGTGGGCTCTAGACTCCCTGCGATATTTCCTCCTGGGCAGAAAGTTCCGCTTGGTGTCAGACCATGCTCCGCTTACCTGGATGAGACAGAATAAACACACCAATGCCAGGGTAACAAGGTGGTTCCTTTCTCTCCAGGAGTTTAATTTCATGGTAGAGCACAGACCCGGGAGACAGCATCAGATTGCCGATGCCCTCTCCTGAGTCCATTGTATGGTGTCTACTGTTGCCTCCAACACCTCCGCGTTGAGGCAGAGGGGGGGGATATGTACAGGACACCAGGGGTGGGTCCTGGACGGGTGCTATACGGCACCACTGTTTGGACTATGGTCCATTTAAATAGAGGTAGAAGCTTCAGGGGGTCACCCAAAAGTGGGTGAAAAGTTCCAGGCAGGCGCTAATTCAGAGAGGACTGGCTCGCAGTCTTCTCTATCTTAGTAAAGTAGTTTGAGGCCTGGAATTTTGGAGGCTCCAAAGTGTTATTTGGGTGGGATGGAGCCTCCACTCCCTGGAAGCCAGCGCACAAGGGGTTACAATCTCAGACAACCACCCATTAAAGCAGGAAGTGATGCTGGAGGGAGTGAGTGAGGTGGGAGAGCGCACCTGTGAGGACAAGATGGAAGTCTGCTAGCGGCTCAGAGAGGACCTTGGAGTAGTTTGGAAGTGAAGCTGTGTCTGCAGGGAAGGTCTGGAGGACTTCTTACTAAAAACGTATGTGCCTTTCTTTCTTTTGGTTGTTTTTCTGAAGAAAGACTTTTTCCTCATTTATGCTGGAAACAAGCAGGACTTCTGTTGTGACGTTTTGGATGCTGAAGAAAAGCTTTATTTTGTTTTGTTTGGTCACCAATAAAGACCCTTTGCTTTACTGACGCGGTTTTACGCACTTGTCTCGCGGAGCTTAAAGACCCCCAAAGTTTACACCATCAATCTACTTCCTATCCATCAATCTACTTCCTATCTATCAATCTACTTCCTATCTATCGATCTATTTCCTATCCATCAATCTACTTCCTATCTATCAATCTACTTCCTATCTATCAATCTACTTCCTATCTATCAATCTACTTCCTATCTATCAATCTACTTCCTATCTATCAATCTACTTCCTATCTATCAATCTACTTCCTATCTATCAATCTACTTCCTATCCATCAATCTACTTCCTATCTATCAATCTACTTCCTATCTATCGATCTATTTCCTAACTATCGATCTATTTTGTATCTATCGGTCTATTTCCTAACTATCAAGTGACGATCAAATAACCCCCCCCCCCAATATACGTTTCCATAGAAAGGGAACCCCTCATAGTGTAGTATGTGTCAGTAAAATGTATTGCACTTCCAGTCTATCACTTTACAGTCACATGTACATTATGGATAACTTTTGGTGTCGGCAAACAAAGTCACCCGGCTCCGCCCAACGCGTGTTGTCATCAGACCAGGTGACATCCTCAGGGGATGGAGGCCGGGTGCGGTTTACATTGCCATAGGAACAAGGAAGTGCCGCTGATCCTCACACAATTACATATAAAAAGCTACATCATTGTATAAAATTAAAGTCATTAAAGCGGATGTGCCACGGGAAAAATATATTAAAAGCCAGCAGCTACAAATACTGCAGCTGCTGACTTTTAATATAAGGACACTTACCTGTCCTGGAGTCCAGCGGTGATCGCAGCAGATGACGAGCCGATCGCTCGTCACCCTGCTGCTCCCCCCTCCATCCTCGGTGAGGGAACCAGGAAGTGAAGCGCTCCGGCTTCACTGCCCGGTTCCCTACGGCGCATGCGCGAGTCGCGCTGCGCCCGCCGATTGGCTCCCGCTGTGTGCTGGGAGCCGAGTGTTCCCAGCATACAACGGGGGGACGGACGGGAAGGAAGGAAAAAACCCGTCCTTTGCCCGTATCGTAGGGCCGGAAGTGGGTGCAGATACCTGTCTGTAGACAGGTATCTGCACCCCCCTCCCCCCTGAAAGGTGTCAAATGTGACACCGGAGGGGGGGAGGGTTCCGATCAGCGGGACTCCACTTTAGAGTGGAGATCCGCTTTAAATCAGAAAACGACATTTCCAACCAATAAATATCCCTATAAGGCCTGCCATCTGCTGGATGGAAAACATATTGCACTTGCCTATCAATGATGAAGATTTTTAATTCCTTTTTATTTTTTTATGTATAGATTAATGCAGAACTCCCAACATTTGGAGACGGGAATGAGGAACACCTACTAGCAAACGTATGAAGGCATAGGACACGCCTCCTGCCACACCCCCTTAAAGGAGAATTAATAAAAAAAAGGCAAGTGATTTTTTTACCATTATTATTTATTTTTATCGGCTTTTTAAATTAAAAAATGCAGAAAATTAGAATTTGGATGAAAGACCCGAGCAATGACCAGAGCAATGACCCGAGCAATGACCCGAGCAACGACCCGAACAATGACCCGAACAATGACCAGAGCAATGACCCGAGCAATGACCAGAACAATGACCAGAACAATGACCAGAACAATGACCCGAGCAATGACCAGAACAATGACCCGAGCAATGACCAGAACAATGACCCGAGCAATGACCAGAACAATGACCCGAGCAACGACCCGAGCAATGACCCGAGCAATGACCCGAGCAATGACCAGAACAATGACCCGAACAATGACCCCAGCAATGACCCGAGCAATGACCAGAACAATGACCAGAACAATGACCAGAACAATGACCAGAACAATGACCCGAGCAATGACCCGAGCAATGACCCGAGCAATGACCCGAACAATGACCCGAGCAATGACCCGAGCAATGACCAGAACAATGACCCGAGCAATGACCAGAACAATGACCCGAGCAATGACCAGAACAATGACCCGAGCAACGACCCGAGCAACGACCCGAGCAACGACCCGAGCAATGACCCGAACAATGACCCGAGCAATGACCCGAGCAATGACCAGAACAATGACCAGAACAATGACCCGAGCAATGACCCGAGCAATGACCAGAACAATGACCAGAACAATGACCCGAGCAACGACCCGAGCAATGACCCGAGCAATGACCCGAGCAATGACCAGAACAATGACCCGAGCAATGACCCGAGCAATGACCCGAGCAATGACCAGAACAATGACCAGAACAATGACCCGAGCAACGACCCGAGCAATGACCCGAGCAATGACCAGAACAATGACCAGAGCAATGACCCGAGCAATGACCCGAGCAATGACCCGAGCAATGACCAGAGCAATGACCCGAGCAATGACCAGAACAATGACCCGAGCAATGACCCGAACAATGACCAGAGCAATGACCAGAACAATGACCCGAGCAATGACCAGAACAATGACCCGAGCAATGACCAGAACAATGACCCGAGCAATGACCAGAACAATGACCCGAGCAATGACCAGAACAATGACCCGAGCAATGACCAGAACAATGACCAGAACAATGACCCGAGCAATGACCAGAACAATGACCCGAGCAATGACCAGAACAATGACCCGAGCAATGACCAGAACAATGACCAGAGCAATGACCCGAGCAATGACCCGAACAATGACCCGAGCAATGACCCGAGCAATGACCAGAACAATGACCCGAGCAATGACCCGAGCAATGACCCGAGCAATGACCCGAGCAATGACCCGAGCAATGACCAGAACAATGACCCGAGCAATGACCCGAGCAATGACCCGAGCAATGACCAGAGCAATGACCCGAGCAATGACCCGAGCAATGACCCGAGCAATGACCAGAGCAATGACCCGAGCAATGACCCGAGCAATGACCCGAGCAATGACCAGAACAATGACCCGAGCAATGACCCGAACAATGACCCGAGCAATGACCCGAGCAATGACCAGAACAATGACCCGAGCAATGACCAGAACAATGACCAGAGCAATGACCCGAGCAATGACCAGAACAACGACCCGAACAATGACCAGAGCAATGACAAGAACAATGACCAGAACAATGACCAGAACAATGACCCGAGCAATGACCAGAGCAATGACCCGAGCAATGACCAGAACAATGACCAGAGCAATGACCCGAGCAATGACCCGAGCAATGACCCGAACAATGACCCGAGCAATGACCCGAGCAATGACCAGAGCAATGACCCGAGCAATGACCCGAGCAATGACCCGAGCAATGACCAGAACAATGACCAGAACAATGACCCGAGCAATGACCCGAGCAATGACCCGAACAATGACCAGAGCAATGACCAGAGCAATGACCCGAGCAATGACCAGAACAATGACCCGAACAATGACCCGAGCAATGACCCGAGCAATGACCCGAACAATGACCAGAGCAATGACCAGAACAATGACCAGAACAATGACCAGAACAATGACCCGAGCAATGACCCGAGCAATGACAAGAACAATGACCAGAACAATGACAAGAACAATGACCCCAGCAATGACCAGAGCAATGACCCGAGCAATGACCCGAGCAATGACCCGAACAATGACCAGAGCAATGACCAGAACAATGACCAGAACAATGACCAGAACAATGACCCGAGCAATGACCCGAACAATGACCCGAGCAATGACCCGAACAATGACCCGAGCAATGACCCGAGCAATGACCCGAACAATGACCCGAGCAATGACCAGAACAATGACCCGAGCAATGACAAGAACAATGACCAGAACAATGACCAGAACAATGACCCGAGCAATGACCAGAACAATGACCCGAACAATGACCAGAACAATGACCAGAACAATGACCAGAGCAACGACCCGAGCAATGACCCGAGCAATGACCAGAGCAATGACCAGAACAATGACCAGAACAATGACCCGAGCAATGACAAGAACAATGACCAGAGCAATGACCAGAACAATGACCCGAACAATGACCCGAACAATGACCCGAACAATGACCCGAGCAATGACCCGAGCAATGACCCGAGCAATGACCCGAGCAATGACCCGAGCAATGACCCGAGCAATGACCCGAGCAATGACCCGAGCAATGACCCGAGCAATGACCAGAACAATGACCAGAGCAATGACCCGAGCAATGACCCGAGCAATGACCCGAGCAATGACCAGAACAATGACCAGAACAATGACCCGAGCAATGACAAGAACAATGACCCCAGCAATGACCCGAGCAATGACCCGAGCAATGACCACAACAATGACCAGAACAATGACCAGAACAATGACCCGAACAATGACCCGAGCAATGACCCGAGCAATGACCAGAACAATGACCAGAACAATGACCCGAGCAATGACAAGAACAATCACCCCAGCAATGACCAGAGCAATGACCCGAACAATGACCAGAGCAATGACCCGAACAATGACCAGAGCAATGACCCGAACAATGACCAGAACAATGACCAGAACAATGACCCGAGCAATGACAAGAACAATGACCCCAGCAATGACCAGAGCAATGACCCGAACAATGACCAGAGCAATGACCCGAACAATGACCAGAACAATGACCCGAGCAATGACCCGAGCAATGACCCGAGCAATGACAAGAACAATGACCAGAGCAATGACCCGAGCAATGACCCGAGCAATGACCCGAGCAATGACCAGAACAATGACCAGAACAATGACCAGAACAATGACCCGAGCAATGACCCGAGCAATGACCAGAACAATGACCAGAACAATGACCAGAACAATGACCCGAGCAATGACAAGAACAATGACCCCAGCAATGACCAGAGCAATGACCCGAACAATGACCAGAGCAATGACCCGAACAATGACCAGAACAATGACCCGAGCAATGACAAGAACAATGACCCCAGCAATGACCCCAGCAATGACCCAAACAATGACCAGAGCAATGACCCGAACAATGACCAGAACAATGACCCGAGCAATGACCCGAGCAATGACCAGAGCAATGACCCGAGCAATGACCAGAGCAATGACCAGAACAATGACCAGAACAATGACCCGAGCAATGACCCGAGCAATGACCCGAGCAATGACCCGAGCAATGACCAGAGCAATGACCCGAGCAATGACCAGAGCAATGACCCGAGCAATGACCAGAACAATGACCCGAGCAATGACCCGAGCAATGACCCGAGCAATGACCCGAGCAATGACCAGAACAATGACTAAGCTGGGAGTGTGGAGAGAGGCGGAGCACATGAACTAGTGGAGGGCAGAGCAGCTGCTGTAGAAGGGGCACCAGCGAGCCAATGACTGGCAGCAAAAAGGGGAGGAAAGAGGCATCCCTGGACCAATCCATGGAGGTTCTGACCTTCTTCTACAGAACACCTACCTGAGAGGGGTTCCCGGACCTTCTCTGGTTCCCGGATGACTTCATTCTTCTCCGGAACCACTTCCACCAGTGATTCCCTCTGAGAGCGGTTCCCTGGGGTTCCTCCACCAAGCCATAGGAAGGACAGCCGTTTTACCCCCCCTCCTCCGGGGCCTCCGCCATCCTCTTCTGCTCCATCTTTTTTGCGCCCCAATGATAAAAGGCTCACATCTTCTGACTTGCGCCTTCCCCGCCTCTTCTCAGGGGCCCCGAGGACCCCCAGAAGGCTTTTCCCTCCTTTCCAGAATGGTGAAAGATTAGCAATCTTTTCCAATGTTCCTCTGCGCTTGGCATCTGAACCCAACGGCTCTCTTTTCCCCTCCACTTCATCCTCCAGGAATGGATTACCCCCCTCAGGGGAAGGACGGTCCAAGGGGGTGTCTTCATCGAAAGGGTTGGGCACGGTGACTGGCATGGCCTCAGTTCTACAGACATAAAAACATATTGCTTGGTGAAGAAAATAACTCGAATCCCACCCCCATGTCACACCGTCCACCCAATACCCCCCCATGTCCCACCGTCCACCCAATACCCTCCCCAAGTCACACCGTCCACCCAATACCCCCCACCCCCATGTCACACCGTCCACCCAATACCCCCCCACCCCCATGTCACACCGTCCACCCAATACCCCCCACCCCCATGTCACACCGTCCACCCAATACCCCCCCACCCCCACGTCACAGTCCACTCAATTCCCCCCACCCCCATGTCACACCGTCCACCCAATAACCCCTGTGATGCAATTGCCTATATGTCTCAGTTTAATTCTCCCTGCTTGCCCTGTGTGATTCTGTCCTCGGCTAACAGGTTATTGAAGCGCTAATGTCCCCTCACTATTTCTAAAGGTTAATTGATCTATTGTGTTGTGTGAAGGAGATCTGTGTTTAAGTGGCTTGTGTTAATTATTCTGATTGCTCCAGTGTGGTAATTATCTCTCTATATGCGGGGTCGAGCGGTCTAGTTAATGTATTCAGTACAACTATTAATCAGCGTCATTTATGTCATTGTCTAAAGAAAATGTGTTTTCAGCATCGGCTCCGTCGTGTCTGCCTAATCATCGGTATGGAAGCCCCAGTGTGAGGGGGCGGAGATTTGTCATTGTAACAGTTTTGGAAATGACATATAAGCTGTGTGTTATAACATTAAACTCTGTCTTGTTCTAGCAGTAAGCCTGGACTAATGTGTGGCTTAATGGGCGATCTCAGGAATATTCCTCCTAGTGGAATATTGGGTGATGTTCTTATGGAAGAAGGGAATCTTTGACGGGGATACCGATACCGTCACAATTGGTTGGCAGCAGAGGGATTTTCCCTTCTACTCTCCTTTACACCCGGATTCCAAGCAGACACTGGAAGAACTACTGGAAGTTCGTGGAAGGATTGCTAGCAACAAAACCAAGCGGGTCATCATAGCAGAATCAATGGAGCTAGACCAGGAGGACAGGATTGCAGCAACGCCAGCAGTACAAGAGATGGAGACACCAGTGATTCAGGAGGAGGAATCGCCAGCCAACAAGCTAATGAGAGAGAAGCTAGCATGGTTCGGCCCGAACCCAACGACGGATGTGGTGCTGAAAGTGATGGACCTGTTAGCAGAGAAGGCTAAACAAATAAGAGACGCAGAACTACAGAAGGATAAACAAATAAGAGACGCAGAACTACAGAAGGATAAACAAATAAGAGACGCAGAACTACAGAAGGATAAACAAATAAGAGACGCAGAACTACAGAAGGATAAACAAATAAGAGACGCAGAACTACAGAAGGATAAACAAATAAGAGACGCAGAACTACAGAAGGATAAACAAATAAGAGACGCAGAGCTACAGAAGGATAAACAAATAAGAGACGCAGAGCTACAGAAGGATAAACAAATAAGAGACGCAGAACTACAGAAGGATAAACAAATAAGAGACGCAGAACTACAGGAGGCTAAACAAATGAGAGACGCAGAACTACAGAAGGATAAACAAATAAGAGACGCAGAACTACAGAAGGATAAACAAATAAGAGACGCAGAACTACAGAAGGATAAACAAATAAGAGACGCAGAACTACAGAAGGATAAACAAATAAGAGACGCAGAACTACAGAAGGATAAACAAATAAGAGACGCAGAACTACAGAAGGATAAACAAATAAGAGACGCAGAACTACAGGAGGATAAACAAATAAGAGACGCAGAACTACAGAAGGATAAACAAATAAGAGACGCAGAACTACAGAAGGATAAACAAATAAGAGACGCAGAACTACAGGAGGCTAAACAAATAAGAGACGCAGAGCTACAGTTAAAACTGGCAGCAGTCCAACAAGCAGCCGCACATTCTCCGAACAGTGAGTACAGCACAGCAGACGCAAGGAAGATTCTGTTTAGCGCTTTTAAAGCTTTTGATGAAAAGGACTGTGAAATTGATAACTACCTGGCGGATTTTGAGCGACAATGTAACCTGCACCGAATAGCTAGAGGAGAGTGGGTTGCAATATTGTCAGGCAAACTGTCAGGCAAAGCTTCTGATGCTTTCCGGACCGTGCCAGATCAGGATATCCATAGCTACGCCCGGGTTAAAGAAGTGCTCCTGGCTCGTTATGCAGTAACCCCAGAGTCCCACCGACAGAAGTTCAGGGACTCACGCAAAACCACGAAAGACTCTTATGCGGAATGGGCATGCCAGATGTCCCTGTCGGCCTCTAACTGGGTTAACAGCAGCCAGGCCACCACCGCAGAGGACATTTTGCAACTAATGCTCCTGGAGCAATTTTACAATCACATCCAGACGGACGTCAAAGATTGGGTGAGAGATCGCAGGCCCATGACTCTACCAGAGGCCGCGAAGTTGGCAGATGAATATGCGGATACTCGCAAGACAAACCAGGTCACACCACGGGTACAACCTCCACCACAAACGGTGCCCTCACACCCACCAGCCGCTAGATACCAACCTCCTAACAGACCGATGACATCTAGCCCTCGCTATCCACGCCAGGAGGACAACGAACAACGCTGCTTCCGGTGCAAACAGTTGGGTCACTTCAAGCAGAATTGCCCCATGAACGACAACACCAGATCAAATTGGTCTCAACCTGGGTACCGCCCACCAGCAGCAGCCCATTGTGTAGACTCGGCTTGGGATCCCCAGGAGCTGGGTCCGGAAGAACCATTGGACACCCCTTACGAAGCCCTCATGGTACAATCTGTTATTACGGACAACAGGGAACACCATTGTCAGCTGGTCATGGGCGACCGCCATGAGCCGGAGGGGCCTTGGAGGGAGCTGGGCAGAAAGAGGCACCGCCGGCTACCCTCCAAGAAGAAGAGGTCCTGGAAGCCGTATAACAAGCTGACCTGGGAGGATAAGAAGCGACTGGAGGAGAGGGAGTCGCAGCGGGCGTCCCAGATGCGGGCCGAGATGTTCACCAAGGGCCCACTGGTGGCCCCTTACACCACCACCCAGTTCCTGATGATGAAGGACCACGTGGAGAGCCTGCAGGACATGAGCAAGCAGGAGCTGATCCGTGAGTACATGGAGCTGGAGGAGTGCATAAGCCGCATGGAGGAGGAGAACAACCACCTGAGGTCACAGCAGGCTGACCCCCCCAGGCTCCATGAACTGGAGATGGAGCTGGAGAAGCTCAAAGAGGAGAACCGGCGGCTGCGGAGGGAGCAGGGGGTGGCTGACCCTATGGGGCACTGATCCAACTCCCCCCCGGACTCTGAGCACCAGTGCTACAGCATTTCAACAAATATAACTTTTTCTTTTCTTTTTATGAATCTCCTGTGACTGTCACTTCAGAGCCATAACCTGCCCCTCCCATAGCGGGACACCTAGATGGCGGCGCACAGACCCATTCGCCGTCTTCACACTGACTTCTGGTGACTCTGCAGATCGCACAAAGACTTGGGGACTGAACGGCGTGTGATCTGACGACCCGGTGGCATACCTGAGTCTGAAGCAGTTGCCAAGGGAGGTCAGTCATGCCAAACGGAGTTAACCTCGGACTAAAAGCTCTGAACCCGTCAACCCTACTGGACCAGGGAAGGTCCAACCGGGTTTGCCGGAGCAGGGAGAAAAAGGGGGGCCATTGTGATGCATTTGCCTATATGTCTCATTCTCCCTGCTTGCCCTGTGTGATTCTGTCCTGGCTAACAGGTTATTGACGTGCTAATGTCCCCTCACTATTTCTAAAGGTTAATTGATCTATTGTGTTGTGTGAAGGAGATCTGTGTTTAAGTGGCTTGTGTTAATTATTCTGATTGCTCCATTGTGGTAATTATCTCTCTATATGCGGGGTCGAGCGGTCTAGTTAATGTATTCAGTACAACTAGTACTCAGCGTCATTTATGTCATTGTCTAAAGAAATGTGTTTTCAGACTCGGCTCCGTCGTGTCTGCCTAATCATCTGTATGGAAGCCCCAGTGTGAGGGGGGCGGAGATTTGTCATTGTAACAGTTTTGGAAATGACATATAAGCTGTGTGATATAACATTAAAGTCTGTCTTGTTCTAGCAGTAAGCCTGGACTAATGTGTGGCTTAATGGGCGATCTCAGGAATATTCCTCCTAGTGGAATATTGGGTGATGTTCTTATGGAAGAAGGGAATCTTTGACGGGGATATCATACCGATACCGTCACACCATCCACCCAATACCCCCCACCCCCATGTCACACCATCCACCCAATACCCCCCACCCCCATGTCACACCGTCCATCCAATACCCCCCACCCCCATGTCACACCGTCCACCCAATACCCCCCACCCCCATGTCACACCGTCCACCCAATACCCCCCACATCACACCGTCCATCCAATACCCCCCACCCCCATGTCACACCATCCACCCAATACCCCCCACCCCCATGTCACACCGTCCACCCAATACCCCCCATCCCCATGTCACACCGTCCATCCAATACCCCCCACCCCCATGTCACACCACGTCCACCCAATACCCCCCACCCCCATGTCACACCGTCCACCCAATACCCCCCACCCCCATGTCACACCATCCATCCAGTACCCCCCACCTCCATGTCACACCATCCACCCAATACCCCCCACCTCCATCTCAGGCCGCGTACACATGACCGAGAAACTCGACGGGCGAAACACATTGTTTTCCCCGTCGAGTTCCTTGTTCGGCTGTCAAACAACTCGTTGAGCCAAATGTTCCCATTGCCCAACGAGGAAATAGAGAACATGCTCTCTTTTTGGCTCGACGAGTTTCCCGGCGGGTTTCTCGGCGAAAAGTGTACACACGAACGGTTTTCTCGGCAGAATACGTCTCCCATCGAGTTTCTTGCTGGATTCTGCCGAGAAAACCGGTCGTGTGTACGGGGCCTAACACCATCCACCCAATCCCCCCCCCACTTCCATCTAACACCATCCACCCAATCCCCCCCACCTCCATCTAACACCATCCACCCAATCCCCCCCACCTCCATCTAACACCATCCACCCAATCCCCCCCACCTCCATCTAACACCATCCACCCAATCCCCCCCACCTCCATCTAACACCATCCACCCAATACCCCCCACCCCCATGTCACACCATCCACCCAATCCCCCCCACCTCCATCTAACACCATCCACCCAATACCCCCCACCCCCATGTCACACCATCCACCCAATCCCCCCCACCTCCATCTAACACCATCCACCCAATCCCCCCCACCTCCATCTAACACCATCCACCCAATCCCCCCCACCTCCATCTAACACCATCCACCCAATACCCCCCACCTCCATCTAACACCATCCACCCAATACCCCCCACCCCCATGTCACACCATCCACCCAATCCCCCCAACCCAAAAAGTCTGTTGGAAATTCCGACGGGAAAATCGAGAACCAGCTCTCAATCAAATTCTGTCGGAATTCCAGACAGAAAAAGTCAGATGGAACCCACACACGTTCGGAAATCGCGACCAAAAGCTCACATCTAAGCGCGACACCTTCCATCACCCAGTCATACCTCCCAACACCTTCCATCACCTTGTCATAGCACCCAACACCTTCCATCACCTTGTCATAGCACCCAACACCTTCCATCACCTAGTCATAGCACCCAACACCTTCCATCACCTAGTCATACCTCCCAACACCTTCCATCACCTTGTCATACCACCCAACACCTTCCATCACCCAGTCATAGCACCCAACACCTTCCATCACCCAGTCATAGCACCCAACACCTTCCATCACCCAGTCATAGCACCCAACACCTTCCATCACCCAGTCATAGCACCCAACGCCTTCCATCACCTTGTCATATCACCCAACACCTTCCATCACCTTGTCATACCACCCAACACCTTCCATCATCTTGTCATACCACCCAACACTTTCCATCACTCAGTCATACCGCCCAACACCTTGTCATACCACCTAACACCTTCCATCACCCAGTCATAGCACCCAACACCTTCCATCACCTAGTCATAGCACCCAACACCTTCCATCACCTAGTCATAGCACCCAACACCTTCCATCACCTAGTCATAGCACCCAACACCTTCCATCACCCAGTCATACCTCCCAACACCTTCCATCACCCAGTCATAGCACCCAACACCTTCCATCACCTAGTCATAGCACCCAACACTTTCCATCACCTTGTCATAGCACCCAACACCTTCCATCACCCAGTCATAGCACCCAACACCTTCCATCACCCAGTCATAGCACCCAACACCTTCCATCACCCAGTCATACCGCCCAACACCTTCCATCACCTTGTCATAGCACCCAACACCTTCCATCACCTAGTCATAGCACCCAACACCTTCCATCACCCATTCATACCACCCAACACCTTCCATCACCTAGTCATAGCACCCAACACCTTCCATCACCCAGTCATACTGCCCAACACCTTCCATCACCTTGTCATACCGCCCAACACCTTCCATCACCTTGTCATACCGCCCAACACCTTCCATCACCTTGTCATACCGCCCAACACCTTCCATCACCTTGTCATACCTCCCAACACCTTCCATCACCTTGTCATACCACCCAACACCTTCCATCACCTTGTCATACCTCCCAACACCTTCCATCACCTTGTCATACCTCCCAACACCTTCCATCACCTTGTCATACCACCCAACACCTTTCATCACCTTGTCATACCACCCAACACCTTCCATCACCTTGTCATACCACCCAACACCTTCCATCACCTTGTCATAGCACCCAACACCTTCCATCACCTAGTCATAGCACCCAACACCTTCCATCACCCATTCATACCACCCAACACCTTCCATCACCTAGTCATAGCACCCAACACCTTCCATCACCCAGTCATACCTTCCAACACCTTCCATCACCTTGTCATACCACCCAACACCTTCCATCACCTTGTCATACCGCCCAACACCTTTCATCACCTAGTCATAGCACCCAACACCTTCCATCACCCATTCATACCACCCAACACCTTCCATCACCTTGTCATACCACCCACCTAACACCCCACCGCCATATCACATTACACTCCCCACCCTGGTCCCACCACCTACTAAACACCCCCTTCCCCATCACAATATCCAGGTAACATCCCCAACCATTCTGTCACACCATCCAATTATTAGATTTTTAGGTGAATCCGCTACTTGGTGTAATAAAGACTGTCTGTTCTCTAAAACTGGCCATACATCATACAATGTGCTTTAGATTTACCTTCAACTATGTAGTACTTAGGCCTGACCTCAAATTATCTGGTTTTGGTAAATCTAATGGAAAATTGTATAATGTATGGGCAGCCTAAGATATTATCTTCTGATAAGTCACAACGTAGACAATAGCATTTCCTCGCCCCCCCCCCCCAATGTGCAATGCTCCCCCGATAACATGATGCAGATTGCAGAAGACACATTTCATTTCAGAAGTGGATGATCTTCATCTATTACCGGCGCTATGTGGTCCCTGCAACATTCTTCATTCATAAAATGGGTTTCAGCGTGCGGAATGTAGTCAGGCATAGCGAAACATGCGGACAGAAGTGTGACTGGGGGCCGATATCAGTCTGAGATCCCTCAGGTCATTGGAGGAGAATCTGACCGGCAGCTGCCCAGTTTCTGACCTCCTCCATAACACCTTCTGACCTCCTTCATTCCTCCTTCTGACCTCCTTCATTCCTCCTTCTGACCTCCTTCTGACCTCCTTCTGATCACCTTCTGATCACCTTCTGACCTCCTTCTGATCACCTTCTGACCTCCTTCTGATCTCCTTCTGACCTCCTCCATAACACCTTCTGACCTCCACCATAACACCTTTTGACCTCCTCCATAACACCTTCTGACCTCCTCCATAACACCTTCTGACCTCCTTCTGATCACCTTCTGACCTCCTTCTGATCACCTTCTGACCTCCTTCTGATCACCTTCTGACCTCCTTCTGATCACCTTCTGACCTCCTTCTGATCACCTTCTGACCTCCTCCATAACATCTTCTGACCTCCTTCTGATCTCCTTCTGATCTCCTTCTGACGTCCTCCATAACACCTTCTGACCTCCTCCATAACACCTTTTGACCTCCTCCATAACACCTTTTGACCTCCTCCATAACACCTTCTGACCTCCTCCATAACACCTTCTGACCTCCTTCTGATCTCCTTCTGACCTCCTTCTGATCACCTTCTGATCACCTTCTGACCTCCTTCTGATCTCCTTCTGATCTCCTTCTGACCTCCTTCTGATCACCTTCTGACCTCCTTCATTCCTACTTCTGATCTCCTGACCTCCTTCTGATCTCCTTCTGACCTCCTTCTGACCTCCTTCTGATCACCTTCTGACCTCCTTCTGATCACCTTCTGACCTCCTTCTGATCACCTTCTGACCTCCTTCTGATCACCTTCTGACCTCCTTCTGATCACCTTCTGACCTCCTTCTGATCTAGGCTGCAAGATGAAGGGAAGGACCTCCAAGGTGATATTCTCTGAAATATTGCTTGTGCCATGCGCAACACAGGAAAGGCAGGGGGAGATTAGAGAGCTGAATGCATGGCTAAAGACCTGGTGTAGGAAGGAGGGATTTGGGTTTCTAGAGCACTGGGCTGACTTTTCATTGGGGTGCAACCTATATGCTAAAGACGGTTTGCACTTGAATGGAAGGGGGTCTGCTGTGCTGGGGGAGAGGTTTATGGGAATGCTGGAGGAGTATTTAAACTAGGATTGAGGGGGGAGGGTGAATTAGAATTACATCGAGCAGACAGGTCAGTTAGTGGTCAGACATTAATGGAGAGTGGAATGGGGATAGATGGGGGAAGGGTTATGGCAGGTGACAAGAAAGTTCCCATGTTGCAAACAGCCATTGGAAATAATAGTGCCATTTTTACTACTATAAATTATATGAAAAACACCAGAGAAAAATGTAACAATACATTTAAGTGTTTGTTCACCAATGCCAGAAGTCTGCCAAGCAAAACAGGTGAGCTTGAAGCTCTGGTGCATGAGGAGAGCTATGATGTAATCGGTATTGCTGAAACTTGGCTTCAATCCTCACATGACTGGGCTATTAATATTCCTGGCTATGCTCTCTTTCGGAAAGACAGGATAAAAAGGAAAGGTGGAGGGGTCTGTCTCTATGTGAGAAGTGACCTCGGGGTGAGCGTGAAAGAGAACCTGGTTGATGGAGAGTGTGATGAGGCTGAAGCATTATGGGTGGAACTGCATACAGATGTGCGTAGTTCAAAATTAATCATTGGAGTTTGTTATAAACCACCCAATGTTAATGAGGAGGTGGAGACTCAGCTCCTTGCACAGATGGAAAGGGCTGCAAGGGCCGGGACGGTGATAATAATGGGGGATTTTAACTACCCAGAAATTGACTGGATTAATGGCACTTCTGGGACAGTTAAAGGACAAAAATTTAAAAACCTATTGCAGGACAATTTTATGGTGCAGTTTATTGAGGCCCCAACTAGGAATGATGCTCTGTTGGACCTGATAATCTCAAACCATGCAGAGCTTATTACTAATGTTCAGATAAAGGAACACCTGGGTAGCAGTGATCATAACATGATTTCATTTAATATTAACTATAAGCAGGAAATACATACAGGAAATATTAAAACACTAAATTTTAAGAGAGCAAATTTTCCAAGGATGAGGGCTGCTCTCCAGGACTTGGACTGGGAGGGACTATTGGCACCGATGAACACAGAACAGAAATGGGAATTCTTCAAAAAGACTGTGTGGAACCTCACTGCAAAGTATGTTCCCATGGGCAATAAGTTTAAAAGGCTAAAAATAAAACCTATGTGGCTCACGGTCAAAGTTAAAAAAGCTATAAACAAAAAGAAAGCAGCTTTTAAAAAATATAAAAATGAAGGAACACTAGTGTTGTTTAAATGTTACAAAGAATATAACAGGATATGCAAAAAGGAAATCAAGGATGCAAAAATTCAAAACGAACGACAGATTGCAAAAGATAGTAGGACAAACCCCAAAAAATTCTTTAAATATATTAATAGTAAAAAGGTGAAGTCTGAGCATGTAGGCCCCTTACAAAATAATCTAGAGTGGGTGACTGGGGACAAAGAGAAGGCAAATTTATTAAATGTTTTCTTCAGCTCTGTGTATACAATGGAGCATGGGGGAGCTCATGTCCAAAATGGGGGTGGGAGTGACACAGCCTCAAATCCACAATGGCTCAAAAGTGATATGGTCCAGAAATATTTAGACAGAATAAAGGTGGATAAAGCACCTGGACCTGATGGCATCCATCCACGGATCCTAGGTGAGTTGAGCTCTGTCATTTCAAAGCCACTGTATCTAATATTTAGGGACTCATTAATGACAGGAATAGTACCACTGGATTGGCGCAGGGCCAATGTGGTGCCCATATTTAAAAAGGGAACAAAGTCTTTACCAAGTAACTATAGACCTGTTAGTTTAACTTCTATAGTTGGGAAGATACTGGAACGTTTAATAAAAGACCACATGGATGAGTTCTTGCAGGAAAAAAACTATTTAAGCAGCAGACAACATGGATTCATGAAAGACAGAAGTTGTCAGACAAACCTGATTTCCTTTTATGAAGAGGTAAGTAAAACCCTGGACAGAGGGGTGGTGTGGGCGTGGTATACTTGGATTTTGCAAAAGCGTTGGATACAGTTCCGCACACACGGCTCATGTGTAAGGTAAGGTCTACAGGATTGGATATATCAGTTTGTAAATGGATAGAAAATTGGCTGAAAGACAGAATTCAGAGAGTCGTGGTTAATGATTCTTACTCTGAATGGTCCAATGTTATCAGTGGTGTACCCCAAGGTTCAGTGCTGGGACCCTTACTTTTCAATATATTTATAAATGATATTGGGTCTGAGATCAAAAGTAACATTTCTGTCTTTGCAGATGACACCAAGCTATGCAGTGGAATAACGTCCTTGCAGGATGTCTCCAATTTACAAGCCGACCTCAATGCTCTGTCTAATTGGGCGACTAAGTGGCAGATGAGGTTTAATGTAGATAAATGTAAAGTTATGCACTTGGGGGCTAAGAATATGCATGCATCATACATACCAGGGGGAGTACAACTGGGGGGGTCTGTAGTGGAGAAAGATCTGGGGGTTTTGGTAGATCATAAGCTCAATAATAACATGCAATGCCAAGCTGCGGTTTCCAAAGCGAGCAAAGTCCTTTCTTGTATTAAGAGAGGTATGGACTCCAGAGACAGAGATATAATTTTGCCCCCCCCCCCTGTACAAATCATTAGTAAGACCTCATCTGGAATATGCAGTCCAGTTTTGGGCACCAGTTCTCAAAAAGGACATCGGAGAACTGGAGAAAGTGCAGAGAAGAGCAACCAAACTGATAAGAGGCATGGAGGAGCTCAGCTATGAGGAAAGATTAGAGGAACTGAATTTATTCTCTCCTGAGAAGAGGAGAATAAGGGGGGATATGATCAACATGTACAAATATATAAGAGGTCCATACAGTGAACTTGGTGTTGAGTTATTCACTTTACGGTCAACACTGAGGACAAGGGGGCACTCTTTACGTCTAGAGGAAAAGAGATTTCACCTCCAAATACGGAAAGGTTTCTTCACAGTAAGAGCTGTGAAAATGTGGAACAGACTCCCTCCAGAGGTGGTTCTGGCCAGCTCAGTAGATTGCTTTAAGAAAGGCCTGGATTCTTTCCTAAATGTACAGAATATAACTTGAGTATTAAGATTTGTAGGTAAAGTTGATCCAGGGTAAATCCGATTGCCTCTCGGGGGATCAGGAAGGAATTTTTTCCCCTGCTGTAGCAAATTGGATCATGCTCTGCTGGGGTTTTTTGCCTTCCTCTGGATCAACTGTGGGAATGGAGTTGGGTGTATAGGATTTTACTGTGTTTTTTATTTTTGTTTTTTTATTTTTTGTGGTTGAACTGGATGGACTTGTGTCTTTTTTCAACCTGACTAACTATGTAACTATGTAACTATGATCACCTTCTGACCTCCTCCATAACATCTTCTGACCTCCTTCTGACCTCCTTCTGATCTCCTTCTGATCTCCTTCTGACGTCCTCCATAACACCTTCTGACCTCCTCCATAACACCTTTTGACCTCCTCCATAACACCTTTTGACCTCCTCCATAACACCTTCTGACCTCCTCCATAACACCTTCTGACCTCCTTCTGATCTCCTTCTGACCTCCTTCTGATCACCTTCTGATCACCTTCTGACCTCCTTCTGATCACCTTCTGACCTCCTTCTGATCTCCTTCTGATCACCTTCTGACCTCCTTCTGATCACCTTCTGATCACCTTCTGATCACCTTCTGACCTCCTTCTGACCTCCTTCTGATCTCCTTCTGATCTCCTTCTGATCACCTTCTGACCTCCTTCTGATCTCCTTCTGACCTCCTTCTGATCACCTTCTGATCACCTTCTGACCTCCTTCTGATCACCTTCTGACCTCCTTCTGATCTCCTTCTGATCACCTTCTGACCTCCTTCTGATCACCTTCTGATCACCTTCTGATCACCTTCTGACCTCCTTCTGACCTCCTTCTGATCACCTTCTGATCACCTTCTGATCACCTTCTGACCTCCTTCTGACCTCCTTCTGATCTCCTTCTGATCTCCTTCTGATCACCTTCTGACCTCCTTCTGATCACCTTCTGATCTCCTTCTGATCACCTTCTGACCTCCTTCTGATCACCTTCTGACCTCCTTCTGATCACCTTCTGATCTCCTTCTGATCTCCTTCTGACCTCCTTCTGATCTCCTTCTGACCTCCTTCTGATCACCTTCTGACCTCCTTCTGATCACCTTCTGATCTCCTTCTAATCACCTTCTGATCACCTTCTAACCTCCTTCTGATCTCCTTCTGACCTCCTTCTGACCTCCTTCTGATCACCTTCTGACCTCCTTCTGATCACCTTCTAACCTCCTTCTGATCACCTTCTGACCTCCTTCTGATCTCCTTCTGACCTCCTTCTGATCACCTTCTAACCTCCTTCTGATCTCCTTCTGACCTCCTTCTGACCTCCTTCTGATCACCTTCTGACCTCCTTCTGATCACCTTCTGACCTCCTTCTAATCACCTTCTGATCTCCTTCTGATCACCTTCTGATCACCTTCTAACCTCCTTCTGATCACCTTCTGATCACCTTCTGATCACCTTCTAACCTCCTTCTGATCACCTTCTGACCTCCTTCTGATCACCTTCTGATCTCCTTCTGATCACCTTCTAACCTCCTTCTGATCACCTTCTGACCTCCTTCTGATCACCTTCTGATCTCCTTCTGATCACCTTCATTCCTACTTCTGATCTCCTTCATTCCTACTTCTGATCTCCTTCTGATCACCTTCATTCCTACTTCTGATCTCCTTCTCATCTCCTTTATTCCTACTTCTGAACTCCTTCATTCCTACTTCTGATCTCCTTCTCATCTCCTTCATTCCTACTTCTGTTCTCCTTCTCATCTCCTTCATTCCTACTTCTGATCTCCTTCTGATCTCCTTCATTCCTACTTCTGATCTCCTTCTGATCTCCTTCATTCCTACTTCTGATCTCCTTCTGATCTCCTTCATTCCTACTTCTGATCTCCTTCTGATCTCCTTCATTCCTACTTCTGATCACCTTCATTCCTACTTCTGATCTCCTTCTGATCTCCTTCATTCCTACTTCTGATCTCCTTCTGATCTCCTTCATTCCTACTTCTGATCTCCTTCATTCCTACTTCTGATCTCCTTCTGATCACCTTCATTCCTACTTCTGTTCTCCTTCATTCTTTCATTCAACACTAATAACACTGAACCTTGGGGTACACCATTAAAAATGTCTGAATCCTGGGGTACACCACTAATAACAACGAATCTTGGGGCATCCCACTAATAACATTAGACCTTGAAGTACACCTCTAAAAACACTGAACCTTGGGGTACACCTCTAATAACACTGAACCATGGGGTACACTTTTTTTGAATTTCTGAATCTTGGGGTATCCCACTAAGAATATTGAAACTTGGGGTACCCCTCGACTAACACTGCATCTTGGAGTACACCTCTAATAACAATGAACATTGAGTACACAACTAATAACATCAAACTTTGGGGTACACCACAAATAACACTGAACCTTGGGGTACACCACTAATAACATTAGACCTTAAAGTACACCTCTAATAACACTGGACCTTGGGGTACACCACAAATAACACTGAACCTTGGGGTACACCACTAATAACATTAGACCTTGAAGTACACCTCTAATAACACTGAACCTTGGGGTACGCCATTAAAATTTCTGAATCCTGGGGTACACCACTGATAACACTGAACCTCAGGGTACCCCACAAATAACATTAGCCCTTGAAGTACATCTCTAATAACACTGAACCTTGGGGTACCCCACTAATAACACTGAACCATGGGGTACACTTTTTTTGAATTTATGAGTCTTGGGGATACAACACTAATAACACTGAACTTGGGGTACACCACAAATAACACTGAACCTTGGGGTACACCACTAATAACATTAGACCTTAAAGTACACCTCTAATAACACTGGACCTTGGGGTACACCACAAATAACACTGAACCTTGGGGTACACCACTAATAACATTAGACCTTGAAGTACACCTCTAATAACACTGAACCTTGGGGTACGCCATTAAAATTTCTGAATCCTGGGGTACACCACTGATAACACTGAACCTCAGGGTACCCCACAAATAACATTAGCCCTTGAAGTACATCTCTAATAACACTGAACCTTGGGGTACCCCACTAATAACACTGAACCATGGGGTACACTTTTTTTGAATTTATGAGTCTTGGGGATACAACACTAATAACACTGAACTTGGGGTACACCACAAATAACACTGAACCTTGGGGTACACCACTAATAACATTAGACCTTAAAGTACACCTCTAATAACACTGGACCTTGGGGTACACCACAAATAACACTGAACCTTGGGGTACACCACTAATAACATTAGACCTTGAAGTACACCTCTAATAACACTGAACCTTGGGGTACGCCATTAAAATTTCTGAATCCTGGGGTACACCACTGATAACACTGAACCTCAGGGTACCCCACAAATAACATTAGCCCTTGAAGTACATCTCTAATAACACTGAACCTTGGGGTACCCCACTAATAACACTGAACCATGGGGTACACTTTTTTTGAATTTATGAGTCTTGGGGATACAACACTAATAACACTGAACTTGGGGTACACCACAAATAACACTGAACCTTGGGGTACACCACTAATAACATTAGACCTTAAAGTACACCTCTAATAACACTGGACCTTGGGGTACACCACAAATAACACTGAACCTTGGGGTACACCACTAATAACATTAGACCTTGAAGTACACCTCTAATAACACTGAACCTTGGGGTACGCCATTAAAATTTCTGAATCCTGGGGTACACCACTGATAACACTGAACCTCAGGGTACCCCACAAATAACATTAGCCCTTGAAGTACATCTCTAATAACACTGAACCTTGGGGTACCCCACTAATAACACTGAACCATGGGGTACACTTTTTTTGAATTTATGAGTCTTGGGGATACAACACTAATAACACTGAACTTGGGGTACACCACAAATAACACTGAACCTTGGGGTACACCACTAATAACATTAGACCTTAAAGTACACCTCTAATAACACTGGACCTTGGGGTACACCACAAATAACACTGAACCTTGGGGTACACCACTAATAACATTAGACCTTGAAGTACACCTCTAATAACACTGAACCTTGGGGTACGCCATTAAAATTTCTGAATCCTGGGGTACACCACTGATAACACTGAACCTCAGGGTACCCCACAAATAACATTAGCCCTTGAAGTACATCTCTAATAACACTGAACCTTGGGGTACCCCACTAATAACACTGAACCATGGGGTACACTTTTTTTGAATTTATGAGTCTTGGGGATACAACACTAATAACACTGAACTTGGGGTACACCACAAATAACACTAGACCTTGAAGTACACCTCTAATAACACTGATCCTTGGGGTACACCACAAATAACACTAGACCTTGAAGTACACCACTGATAACACTGAACCTTGGGGTACGTTTTATTTATACAAAGTAAGGACGTCTTGTCTGATTGGTTGATAATATTGATCCCTGTCACCCACACATAGAAGATATTCAGGAATCTGCTCTGTGCGGATTGGTGGAACGATTTGCGTTTGGTCGGTCTGAATATTCGGACAATCGTTCTGATTTGCTCTCTATCGCGTTTCCCGTCGTACTTTTTGCACCTTTCATGTGAAATAATGCCCTGATTCCCGGTCTGCCGCCATTCTAGCCCTCTCCTCTGATTGGTCATTTAATCTCGGAATGGTGACACTACACTCGGAGAGCCCATACATGGCAGATCCATCATGGCTGCCACCTCTTTGGCCTTTCCCATAATCCCCCGGAGCCGGTGTGCAATGATTTTCCCCCTACTGGTTGATCTTCATCACTCAGGACAACTTCTCCTATCACTACATGACATGGGACTACAACTCCCAGCATTCTACAGCTGCTCAGTGCTCCCCCCTCACCTTTCCTCCCTCCTCTGTCAGCACAGGAAACCTTTCAACACAGCGGCCGGTTCCTCCGGCACACAAAGAGTTATCAGTCCCACTGGTCCCGTATTTCCTCCTCTGCCTGTACGGTATTCCCTGCACCAACAACTCCCTCCACTCACCCCAGAATCTACGGGACACAACGACCTCCACCAACCCCCCCACCATGATGAACGTGGAGCCCCCCATGATGAACGTGGAGACCCCATGAAGAACGTGGAGACCCCCATGAAGAACGTGGAGACCCCCATGATGAACGTGGAGCCCCCCATGATGAACGTGGAGCCCCCCATGATGAACGTGGAGCCCCCCATGATGAACGTGGAGCCCCCCATGATGAACGTGGAGCCCCCCATGATGAACGTGGAGCCCACCATGATGAACGTGGAGCCCCCCATGATGAATGTGGAGCCCCCCATGATGAATGTGGAGCCCCCCATGATGAACGTGGAGCCCCCCATGATGAACGTGGAGCCCCCCATGATGAACGTTGAGCCCCCCCATGATGAACGTGGAGCCCCCCATGATGAACGTTGAGCCCCCCCATGATGAACGTGGAGCCCCCCCATGATGGACGTGGAGCCCCCCCATGATGAACATGGAGCCCACCACTCACCCGCCTGCCGAGCTCCTGGCCTCAGTGCATCTCTCGCCTGATTCTACGACTGATGAAGTGGATATAAATGGAGACAGGAAACCTCCCTTCCCATCCCGTCCCATTCCTGTCACCTCTTCCCCCTCCCCATCTACAGGAAACCTTGGCCAGTCTCAAGGAAATGCCAAGGTCTCTTGACCTAGTGGCCGCCATCTTTAAATATACCGCTGAGGAAATGGAAGGGATGTGAAAGCACAAAAAACAAATTGACGAATGAAAACATTGAAGGAAAGTGTTTTGTTTTCTCTCAATAAGAAGAATTATTTGTCTGCAGAACATTCCGAACGCCTTGAGTCACTTCTCCATGATGGTCACCGGGGGGGGGCAGATCCCACCGACGCCAAGCTATGGAAGACACACAAGTCCTGACAGTTCTTGGTGAAGTTCTTGGAGGTTCGGTGTAGACCCGAGTCACCCCCCTTCCATCACAGCTTCTTCACACAGGTGCACCGCTTTGTGACCCATGAGATCAGAGCATGCAGACCCCCGAGGTGCAGCACCCCAAAACTTTGAGACTGATTAAAAGAATATTACTCCATTAGAGACCCTCCTAAGAGAACCCCAAACCCCCAGACTGATAGGTGGGAGACCCCTAGTTGGAGCACTTCAAACCCCCACACAAATTTTAGGGATACTATACAGTTGATACCCTCCTAGTCCTAGGAATACCCCAAACCCCCAGACTAATTGGTGGGAGACCCCTTGGTGGAATACCCCAAACCCCCAGACTGATAGTGGGAGACCCCTAGTTGGAATACCCCAAACCCCCAGACTGATAGTGGGAGACCCCTAGTTGGAATACCCCAAACCCCCAGACTGATAGGTGGGAGATCCCTAGTTGGAATACCCCAAACCCCCAGACTGATAGTGGGAGATCCCTAGTTGGAATACCCCAAACCCCCAGACTGATAGTGGGAGATCCCTAGTTGGAATACCCCCAGACTGATAGTGGGAGACCCCTAGTTGGAATACCCCAAACCCCCAGATTGATAGTGGGAGATCCCTAGTTGGAATACCCCATACCCCCAGACTGATAGTGGGAGATCCCTAGTTGGAATACCCCAAACCCCCAGATTGATAGTGGGAGACCCCTAGTTGGAATACCCCAAACCCCCAGACTGATAGTGGGAGACCCCTAGTTGGAATACCCCCAGACTGATAGTGGGAGACCCCTAGTTGGAATGGAATACCCCAAACCCCCAGACTGATAGTGGGAGACCCCTAGTTGGAATACCCCAAACCCCAGACTGATTGGTGGAAGATTCTTTAGGTGGAGTACTCCAAACCTCTATTGTGCTTTAGGGGGTGCTATACCAGTGGGTACCCCACTATATGAAGTACCCCATACTACCACCCTGGTTTCAGGGATGCTATACAAGTGGGGACCAACACCCTCGATGGAGTACCCCAAAATAGCACACTTATTTTAGGTATAGGAAATCATTGGGGACCCTCCTAGCTGGAGCACCCTAAACTAACACACAGATTGGTGGGAGATCGCTCAGTGGAGTGCCCCAAACCCCCAGACTGATTTAGGGATATATTGTACCATTGGGGACCCCCCTAGATCGACTACTTCAAACTCCCAGACTGATTTCAAGCTTACAACACCAGTGGGAACCTCTTACATAGAGTACCCTGAGCTCCCAGTCTGATTGGTGGGATATTAGACCATTGGAGACTTCCTAGGTAGAGTGCCCCTCTTAGGTAAAATACCCTGAACCCAGTCTAATTGGTGGGATATCAGACCATTGGAGACCCCCTAAGTAGGGTACCCTGAACCTCCAATCTAATTGGTGGGATATTAGACCATTGTAGACCCCCTAGGTAGAGTACCCTGAACCCCCAATCTAGTTGGATGGATAGTAGACCATTGTAGACCCCCTAGGTAGAGTACCCTGAACCCCCAATCTAGTTGGATGGATATTAGACCATTGTAGACCCCCTAGGTAGAGTACCCTGAACCCCCAATCTAGTTGGATGGATATTAGACCATTGTAGACCCCCTAGGTAGAGTACCCTGAACCCCCAATCTAGTTGGATGGATATTAGACCATTGTAGACCCCCTAGGTAGAGGACCCTGAACCCCCAATCTAGTTGGATGGATATTAGACCATTGTAGACCCCCTAGGTAGAGGACCCTGAACCCCCAATCTAGTTGGATGATATTAGACCATTGTAGACCCCCTAGGTAGAGGACCCTGAACCCCCAATCTAGTTGGATGGATAGTAGACCATTGGGAAATTCCTAGGTAGAGTACCCTGAACCCCCAATCTAGTTGGATGGATAGTAGACCATTGGGAAATTCCTAGGTAGAGGACCCTGAACCCCCAATCTAGTTGGATGGATAGTAGACCATTGTAGACCCCCTAGGTAGAGGACCCTGAACCCCCAATCTAGTTGGATGGATATTAGACCATTGTAGACCCCCTAGGTAGAGGACCCTGAACCCACAATCTAGTTGGATGGATAGTAGACTATTGTATACCCCCTAGGTAGAGGACCCTGAACCCCCAATCTAGTTGGATGGATAGTAGACCATTGGGAAATTCCTAGGTAGAGGACCCTGAACCCCCAATCTAGTTGGATGGATATTAGACCATTGTAGACCCCCTAGGTAGAGGACCCTGAACCCCCAATCTAGTTGGATGGATATTAGACCATTGTAGACCCCCTAGGTAGAGGACCCTGAACCCACAATCTAGTTGGATGGATAGTAGACCATTGTATACCCCCTAGGTAGAGGACCCTGAACCCCCAATCTAGTTGGATGGATAGTAGACCATTGTAGACCCCCTAGGTAGAGGACCCTGAACCCCCAATCTAGTTGGATGGATATTAGACCATTGTAGACCCCCTAGGTAGAGGACCCTGAACCCCCAATCTAGTTGGATGGATAGTAGACCATTGTAGACCCCCTAGGTAGAGGACCCTGAACCCCCAATCTAGTTGGATGGATATTAGACCATTGTAGACCCCCTAGGTAGAGGACCCTGAACCCCCAATCTAGTTGGATGGATATTAGACCATTGTAGACCCCCTAGGTAGAGGACCCTGAACCCACAATCTAGTTGGATGGATAGTAGACCATTGTATACCCCCTAGGTAGAGGACCCTGAACCCCCAATCTAGTTGGATGGATAGTAGACCATTGGGAAATTCCTAGGTAGAGGACCCTGAACCCCCAATCTAGTTGGATGGATAGTAGACCATTGTAGACCCCCTAGGTAGAGGACCCTGAACCCCCAATCTAGTTGGATGGATAGTAGACCATTGGGAAATTCCTAGGTAGAGGACCCTGAACCCCCAATCTAGTTGGATGGATAGTAGACCATTGTAAACCCCCTAGGTAGAGTACCCCTGAAGGCACACTGATAGATTCTGGGAGATGGGTGGCAGGAAGGACATTGACATGGACATTGGTGGATCTGGAGGATGTTGGGTCAGTCTGGGGAGTTGAGGAACCTGATGGTTCAGGACCTTGTGACCTGCAAACACTGGAAGGTAAATAAACAATAGATCCCGTCCCATCTGATACCCCCGCGGAGGACAGAACACAGGGAGAGGATAATACGATACAATGATAACCCCGACTGGGTGACATTCATGTTCTCTCCTATCTCAGTGCTGCTGATCTCCTGCAGCCTCCTTGCAGCACTTCCTGTCAATGGCTGCATAGGATGGGATTCCTGAAGGTGGCCTCAGAGGGTCATGTCTGTGTAATGTGTGCAGCCTCCATACAGGGCCGGGTGACAACGCAGGAACACAATTAGGAGAAAGGGACAAAGGTTGTCACCCTATAAAAGGATTTGTGAAAAATGACATCAATATGTTGAAGATTTCTTAGGATTGGGTTTAACATGAGAAGCTTCTCATTATTCCGATCATAATAGTGATAGAGAGGAGGAGGCGGTCCCCCGGCAAGTATTGGCAGACATAGTACCCGGGGGACGTCTCCAGAGGAACCCCCAAAAGACAACATTGGATGGGAATCCTGGAAGAGATTTCTCCACAATTATATGATATAGGAATTAGAATGATTGCGGATGAGAGGCGTGTGATTGACTGTACCCCAAACCGGCCTCTAGGAGGCGCAATCCCCCATTGTCTATAGTCTGTACCCCAGACCGGCCTCTAGGAGGCACAATCCCCCATTGTCTATAGTCTGTACCCCAAACCAGCCTCTAGGAGGCGCAATCCCCCATTGTCTATAGTCTGTACCCCAAACCAGCCTCTAGGAGGCGCAATCCCCCATTGTCCATAGTCTGTACCCCAAACCAGCCTCTAGGAGGCGCAATCCCCCATTGTCTATAGTCTGTACCCCAAACCAGCCTCTAAGAGGCACAATCCCCCATTGTCTATAGTCTGTACCCCAAACCAGCCTCTAGGAGGCGCAATCCCCCATTGTCTATAGTCTGTACCCCAAACCAGCCTCTAGGAGGCACAATCCCCCATTGTCTATAGTCTGTACCCCAAACCAGCCTCTAGGAGGCGCAATCCCCCATTGTCTATAGTCTGTACCCCAAACCATTCTCTAGGAGGCGCAATCCCTCATTGTCTATAGTCTGTACCCCAAACCAGCCTCTAAGAGGCGCAATCCCTCATTGTCTATAGTCTGTACCCCAAACCAGCCTCTAGGAGGCACAATGTCAGAGAAGCATATGATAAAGAAACATATTATACTTTGAACACTAGATGGCAGCAAAGTTGACAGTGAGAAGCTGTCAGAGAAATCACATGACCTTCTGGCTGCCTATAAAAGCTGAGCAAGTGGTCAGAGGAATTGCTGGTTTGTCTTTCAGTGCCCTGCTATCTTGTGACCCGGATTGTTCTGGACCTACTCTGCCTGCTTCCTGTGTTTGACCCTCGGCCTGCTTAAATGACTACCTCGCTTGCGTCCCAGCCTGGCCTCTCACACCGGATTGGTTCCCAGCTGACCACGACACGGTGCTCCAGTTTACTTTCAGTGGTCACCACTCAAGTCACCTAAACCTGCTGGGCGACCTGTGCCTCTCGGGGCCCTCCACCTACTGTATCACCTCCAGGGTTGGCCTGCGCTCAGCTGCAAGGGGAGTCGCTCTCAGCATCTCGGCCTCGGTGAGTACCCCTGACACGCAATCCCCCATTGTCTATAGTCTGTACCCCAAACCGACCTCTAGGAGGCGCAATCCCCCATTGTCTATAGTCTGTACCCCAAACCAGCCTCTAGGAGGCGCAATCCCCCATAGTCTATAGTCTGTACCCCAAACCGACCTCTAGGAGGCGCAATCCCCCATTGTCTATAGTCTGTACCCCAGACCAGCCTCTAGGAGGCGCAATCCCCCATTGTCTATAGTCTGTACCCCAGACCAGCCTCTAGGAGGCACAATCCCCCATTGTCTATAGTCTGTACCCCAAACCAGCCTCTAGGAGGCACAATCCCCCATTGTCTATAGTCTGTACCCCAGACCGGCCTCTAGGAGGCGCAATCCCCCATTGTCTATAGTCTGTACCCCAGACTGGCCTCTAGGAGGCGCAATCCCTCATTGTCTATACTCTGTACCCCAAACTGGCCTCTAGGAGGCGCAATCCCCCATTGTCTATAGTCTGTACCCCAAACTGGCCTCTAGGAGGCGCAATCCCCCATTGTCTATAGTCTGTACCCCAAACCAGCCTCTAGGAGGCACAATCCCCCATTGTCTATAGTCTGTACCCAAACCAGCCTCTAGGAGGCGCAATCCCCCATTGTCTATAGTCTGTACCCCAAACCAGCCTCTAGGAGGCACAATCCCCCATTGTCTATAGTCTGTACCCAAACCAGCCTCTAGGAGGCGCAATCCCCCATTGTCTATAGTCTGTACCCCAGACCGGCCTCTAGGAGGTGCAATCCCTCATTGTCTATAGTCTGTACCCCAGACCGGCCTCTAGGAGGCGCAATCCTCCAAAATTAGATTTCTGTGCTTAGTAGAACAATGAAGTTGGGTAAAGTATCATGAACTGTCTAAATATGGTTGGTGCGCTATCCCTTTAAATAGAAATTAAAGGGGAAGTACACGCTGATTGATTTTAATATTTTTTTTATCCTGCAAAGTAAAGGTATAGTATGTGGGGGAGGTGCATGACATACTAACACTTACCTGCCCCCCTCACATCTGTATATAGTGGTGCCCCCTCACACCTGTATATAGTGGTGCCCCCCTCACACCTGTATATAGTGGTGCCCCCCTCACACCTGTGTATATAGTGGTGCCCCCCTCACACCTGTGTATATAGTGGTGCCCCCCTCACACCTTTGTATAGTGGTGCCCCCCTCACACCTGTATATAGTGGTGCCCCCCTCACACCTGTATCAGCAGTCATAATCTGCTCTGGGAGAAGGAAGAGGGGAAAGATGGAATGTTTGGAAGAGAAGTGAGGTGGAAGTGTCAGGAAGGAAAGGTTTCCCACACATGGGAATCATCAGAATGAAGAAGAAAACTGATTACAATGGGCCCTCCCGCCTAGTGCTGGGCCTTCCCTCCTAGTGCTGGGCCCTCCCGCCTAGTGCTGGGCCTTCCCGCCTAGTGCTGGGCCCTCCCCCTAGTGCTGGGCCCTCCCGCCTAGTGCTGGGCCCTCCCGCCTAGTGCTGGGCCCTCCCGCCTAGTGCTGGGCCTTCCCGCCTTGTGCTGGGCCTTCCCGCCTTGTGCTGGGCCCTCCCGCCTAGTGCTGGGCCTTCCCGCCTAGTGCTGGGCCCTCCCGCCTAGTGCTGGGCCTTCCCGCCTTGTGCTGGGCCTTCCCCCTAGTGCTGGGCCCTCCCGCCTAGTGCTGGGCCCTCCCGCCTAGTGCTGGGCCTTCCCGCCTAGTGCTGGGCCTTCCCGCCTAGTGCTGGGCCCTCCCGCCTAGTGCTGGGCCTTCCCGCCTAGTGCTGGGCCCTCCCCCTAGTGCTGGGCCCTCCCTCCTAGTGCTGGGCCCTCCCTCCTAGTGCTGGGCCCTCCCTCCTAGTGCTGGGCCCTCCCGCCTAGTGCTGGGCCCTCCCGCCTAGTGCTGGGCCTTCCCGCCTTGTGCTGGGCTCTCCCGCCTAGTGCTGGGCCCTCCCTCCTAGTGCTGGGCCCTCCCGCCTAGTGCTGGGCCTTCCCGCCTAGTGCTGGGCCCTCCCTCCTAGTGCTGGGCCCTCCCTCCTAGTGCTGGGCCCTCCCGCCTAGTGCTGGGCTCTCCCGCCTAGTGCTGGGCCCTCCCTCCTAGTGCTGGGCCCTCCCGCCTAGTGCTGGGCCCTCCCGCCTAGTGCTGGGCCCTCCCGCCTTGTGCTGGGCTCTCCCGCCTAGTGCTGGGCCCTCCCTCCTAGTGCTGGGCCCTCCCGCCTAGTGCTGGGCCCTCCCTCCTAGTGCTGGTCCTTCCTCCTAGTGCTGGGCCCTCCCGCCTAGTGCTGGGCCCTCCCTCCTAGTGCTGGGCCCTCCCGCCTAGTGCTGGGCCTTCCCGCCTAGTGCTGGGCCCTCCCCCTAGTGCTGGGCCCTCCCGCCTAGTGCTGGGCCCTCCCGCCTAGTGCTGGGCCCTCCCTCCTAGTGCTGGGCCCTCCCTCCTAGTGCTGGGCCCTCCCTCCTAGTGCTGGGCCCTCCCTCCTAGTGCTGGGCCCTCCCTCCTAGTGCTGGTCCTTCCCCCTAGTGCTGGGCCCTCCCTCCTAGTGCTGGTCCTTCCCCCTAGTGCTGGGCCCTCCCGCCTAGTGCTGGGCCCTCCCGCCTAGTGCTGGGCCCTCCCTCCTAGTGCTGGTCCTTCCCCCTAGTGCTGGGCCCTCCCTCCTAGTGCTGGTCCTTCCCCCTAGTGCTGGGCCCTCCCGCCTAGTGCTGGGCCCTCCCGCCTAGTGCTGGGCCCTCCCTCCTAGTGCTGGGCCCTCCCTCCTAGTGCTGGGCTCTCCCCCTAGTGCTGGGCCCTCCCTCCTAGTGCTGGTCCTTCCCCCTAGTGCTGGGCCCTCCCGCCTAGTGCTGGGCCCTCCCGCCTAGTGCTGGGCCCTCCCTCCTAGTGCTGGGCCCTCCCTCCTAGTGCTGGTCCTTCCTCCTAGTGCTGGGCCCTCCCTCCTAGTGCTGGTCCTTCCCCCTAGTGCTGGGCCCTCCCGCCTAGTGCTGGGCCTTCCCCCTAGTGCTGGGCCCTCCCGCCTAGTGCTGGGCCTTCCCCCTAGTGCTGGGCCTTCCCCCTAGTGCTGGGCCTTCCCCCTAGTGCTGGGCCTTCCCCCTAGTGCTGGGCCCTCCCGCCTAGTGCTGGGCCCTCCCTCCTAGTGCTGGGCCTTCCCGCCTAGTGCTGGGCCTTCCCGCCTAGTGCTGGGCCTTCCCTCCTAGTGCTGGGCCCTCCCGCCTAGTGCTGGGCCTTCCCGCCTAGTGCTGGGCCCTCCCCCTAGTGCTGGGCCTTCCCCCTAGTGCTGGGCCCTCCCGCCTAGTGCTGGGCCCTCCCGCCTAGTGCTGGGCCCTCCCGCCTAGTGCTGGGCCTTCCCGCCTAGTGCTGGGCCCTCCCTCCTAGTGCTGGGCCCTCCCTCCTAGTGCTGGGCCCTCCCTCCTAGTGCTGGGCCCTCCCGCCTAGTGCTGGGCTCTCCCGCCTAGTGCTGGGCTCTCCCGCCTAGTGCTGGGCCCTCCCTCCTAGTGCTGGGCCCTCCCGCCTAGTGCTGGGCCCTCCCGCCTAGTGCTGGGCCCTCCCTCCTAGTGCTGGGCCCTCCCTCCTAGTGCTGGTCCTTCCTCCTAGTGCTGGGCCCTCCCTCCTAGTGCTGGTCCTTCCCCCTAGTGCTGGGCCCTCCCGCCTAGTGCTGGGCCCTCCCGCCTAGTGCTGGGCCTTCCCCCTAGTGCTGGGCCCTCCCGCCTAGTGCTGGGCCTTCCCCCTAGTGCTGGGCCTTCCCGCCTAGTGATGGGCCTTCCCGCCTAGTGCTGGGCCTTCCCGCCTAGTGCTGGGCCTTCCCCCTAGTGCTGGGCCTTCCCCCTAGTGCTGGGCCCTCCCGCCTAGTGCTGGGCCCTCCCTCCTAGTGCTGGTCCTTCCCCCTAGTGCTGGGCCCTCCCTCCTAGTGCTGGTCCTTCCCTTCCACAAAAAAGTTTTCTCCCTATTGTGGGGTCACCAGTCCGATATTTGTGAAATCATCTCCCCTCCCCCGTCTCTTCTCCAGAGAGAATAAGATCACAACCTTTCCTCATAACTAATATCCTCCATTCCTCCTCCAGACCCTTTATTAGCTTTGTTGTCCTTCTTTGTACTCTCTCCATTTCCAGTACATCCTTCCTGAGGACTGGAGCCCAGGACTGGACGGCATTTTCAGGTGCGGCCGGACCAGAGTCTTGTAGAGGGAGAATTATCCTTTTATCTCTGGAGTGGATCCCCTTTATATTGCCAATATTCTGTTTGCTTTGTTAGCAGCAGCTTGTCATCTACTAGGACCCCCTGAGCTCCTCCCTCCCCCATACCTGAGCTCCTCCCTCCCCCATACCTGAGCTCCTCCCTCCCCCCCATACCTGAGCTCCTCCCTCCCCCCATACATGAGCTCCTCCCTCCCCCCATACCTGAGCTCCTCCCTCTCCCATTGCTGAGCCTCTCATCTACTAGGACCCCCAGGTCCTTCTCCATCCTAGATCCCCCCAGAGGTTCTCCCCCCATACCTGAGCTCCTCCCTCCCCCCATACCTGAGCGCCTCCCTCCCCCCATACCTGAGCTCCTCCCTCTCCCATTGCTGAGCCTCTCATCTACTAGGACCCCCAGGTCCTTCTCCATCCTAGATCCCCCCAGAGGTCCCCCCCCCATACCTGAGCTCCTCCCTCCCCCCCCATACCTGAGCTCCTCCCTCCCCCATACCTGAGCTCCTCCCTCCCCCATTGCTGAGCCCATCATCTACTAGGACCCCCAGGTCCTTCTCCATCCTAGATCCCCCCCCCAGAGCTCCCCCCCATACCTGAGCTCCTCCCTCCCCCCATTGCTGAGCTCCTCCCTCCCCCCATTGCTGAGCTCCTCCCTCCCCCATACCTGAGCTCCTCCCTCCCCCATTGCTGAGCTCCTCCCTCCCCCATTGCTGAGCCTATCATCTACTAGGAACAGGTACAGGTTTTTACGGCCACAATGTGGCTCTAAAATGCCGGGAGGCCGTCTAATGTTAACCCCTTCCTTGCCAGTCACATTTATACAGTAATCAGAGCATATTTATAGCACTGTTCGCTCTATGAATGTGAATGGTCCCAAAAATGTGTCAAAAATGTTCGATGTGTCCGCCGTAATATCGCAGTCCTGACAAAAATCGCAGATCGCCAACATTACTGGTAAAAAAAATAAAAAAAAAATCATAATTCTATTCCCTATTTTGTAGGCGCTATAAGGTTTGCGCAAACCAATCACTATACGCTTATTGTGATTTTTATTTTTACTAAAAATATGTAGAAGGGGGGGGCGTGGCCTGGACAGGCATGTGAGCAGTAGCTTTTCACGGAGCTCCCGCTACTGATCCTCGATCGATCCTGTTACCGGCAAGTACCGCCGTAGGCAACCGCTCTGCCCGTTACAGAACGCCGCACTGACCTTAGTGGAGGGTGATTCCCGGCTGGCGAGGGTCCGGATGGCTCGTAAACCCGAGAAGGGAGCGGCGGCTGCTGCAGCCATGGACTTTCAAGATGGCGCTGGGGTCTCTCAGCAGCTGAAGGCAGCGCGCGGCACTGACAAGCACCCAGAGGCTGGCGGTAAGGCATCCAAGGCGGCTAAGCAACAGGGGAGGGAGCCCCCTAAAGATATGATATACTATACACAGAAGCTGCAGGGCCCCACTAGCTCCCCGGCCCCCCCGCTGCTGACTTGGGCGCAGAGAGTGCAGGGCCAAAATGGCGACCCTACCATGGACGACACGCTACCTCTTGAGAGCTCCTCAGACGCATTGCAAGACATCTTTGGGGAGGTGCAGGAGGATGCCCCACAGCCCACACTCGGTGAAATACTACGGGCGGTGCAGAAGTGTACTACTTCGGTCACTGCCTCGGTGGATGGCCTGAAGCTACAGTTTGGAGAACTCACTGAGACAGTGTCCCTTATGCGTCATGACCTCCAGAAGATTAGGGAGAGGACCACGGCGGTGGAGGGCCGCATTAGTGAGATAGAGGACGCGCTCCCACCCCTTACCAGGGACGCCAGAACAGCATTACAGCAATCTGCGCAGGCCTCCGCGAAAACGGACGACATCGAGAACCGCCTGAGGAGGAATAATGTCCGCATAGTGGGCCTACCCGAGAAGGTTGAAGGTAGGGACCCCACTACCTTTATTGAGTCCTGGCTCCAGGACACCTTTGGCAAAGAGGCTTTTTCCACACTGTTTGCGGTCGAACGGGCGCACCGCACACCTCCCAGACCCCTTCCCCCTGGCAGCCCTCCCAGATCCATGCTTGCCAGACTTCTGAACTACCGGGACAGGGAAACAATCCTGAGGCTGGCCAGAGAAAGGGGCACGGTACACTATAACGGGGCCAGGATATCATTCTACCCGGACTTCTCGGCGGAGGTGCAACGAAAGAGAGCTAAGTTCATGGAGGTTAAAAAACGTCTGCAGAGGGTCCAAGTTACCTATGCCATGCTGTTCCCTGCCAAGCTGCGAGTCACGGTGAGAGGCCAGGCTATATTTTTTTAATCTGCCGCGGAGGCTGCGCAGTGGCTGGACCATAATGAACAAGACCTGAGAAGACGCAGAGAGGAAGATAGAGGAGACTGAGGCCCTGAGTGCGTTTCCACAGGGCAGAGGGGTTCGCCGCAGACCAGTTATGTTGTTACCTGCAAGCCGGAACCTTATTTGATTTTTCTTGGTTAGCGTCTAATGAGAGCTTCAAAAGCTGAATTACACCCCCTCTTGGATTTTATGCTACAGGGGGGGGCATGCACCTATATGCTGTTTGGTGTCAACAATGACCCCCGGCTGGGGGAATCGGGATTTTCTTTTTGGTGCCCCGTTGGCACACATTGTTTGATGAGTCGGTGCGAAGAGAGGTCGTGGAGGACGTCGGTCTTTGCTCCGGACGGGGCCAGAAGGTGGACATGCACGACTGGTACTCTTCTGTTTAAAGTTTATGCTACATTGCTCACAGGAATATACCAATTTACACACTTTTGCTTGCCGGATACTGGAGGGCCCCGGCTGGGGCCCTGCCAGCTTAAGATGACTCTGAGACTTCGAGTCTCGGACAGAGATTTTTGCTTGATTCAGCCATGGCCACCACCCCAATAGTGACTTGGAATGTGAGAGGGGTGCACGACCCGCTGAAACGCACTATGATACGTTCTGGTATGAAAAAGTTCCTTCCTGCCATTGTGGGGTTTCAAGAAACCCACCTTACCAAAGACACTGTTGGGTGTCTGGGATTTTCCTGGGTGGGCAAGGCCTATCACTCCACTCACACCTCCTACTCCAGGGGGGTGAGCGTGCTGGTGCATGGATCCTTGGCCTACCAGGAAATAGATGCAGCAGTCGACACTCTTGGTAGGTATGTCTTTTTGTATTGCAAGATATTCACGGTAACTATGATATTGGCCTTTGTGTATATTCCCCCCCCTTTCTCGAGGGAGGTGCTGCAGATGCTTCTGACCTACCTGGGTGATAAGCCGGATGTCCCTGTAATGATTATGGGGGATTTTAATGCTTGCATCGATCCCAGGGTGGATAGGCACCCACCGGCCCAGGTACCCCAGGGGGGTAGGGGGACTACTTTGAGCAGATTGCTGGGGGAGGTGGGGTGGCAGGACGTTTGGAGAGCTAGATACCCTGCGACTAAACAGTTTTCTTGTTTCTCCAAGACCCATGGGTCGCTGTCCCGTATAGATCTGTGTGTTGGGTCCCCACAGGTCCTTCACATGGTCCCTAAAGTTGAGTATTTTCCGAGGGGGGTATCCGATCACTCTCCTCTGGTGGCCCACCTAGTTACCCGTCCGTTGTCTTCCATGCCCAGGGCCCCCTGGAAGTTAAACGCCTTTTGGCTCAAGCTGTTCACTTCCCACGAACATGTCGCACGTAAGATAGAGCAATACTTTGTGGAAAATGGGGGAGGGGAAGGCCGGGCCCAAGGCTGGGAAGCCTTCAAGGCATGCCTGAGGGGAACGTTTATCGAGGAGATTGCGGCTATAAAACACAATTCGTCAGCCCTTTTAGAAAGGGTGGAGGATCAAGTAAGACAATTAGAACTAACGTACGTGGTAGACCCCTCGGACTCCGCGAGGGAGGCATGGATGTCGGGCCAGGACTCCCTGGACCGGCTGAGATCCTCCGCCGCGGAGAAGAAGCGATTTTTTTCCCAGCAGGCATATTATGAGGAGGGGGAGAAAACAGGCCGCCTGTTGGCAAGAATTGCCAGGTCGCAACAGGCGTCCCCCGCCATAGGAGCGATCCGTGATGGGCGGGGGCGTCTGGTGAACGAACCGGAGATGATTTTGACTGAACTGGCCACTTTTTACTCTGAATTGTACAAAACGCGAGATGACTTCACGGATGGGGAGTTGCAGCGCTATATTGATGCGCTGGCTCTACCGACCCTGAAGGAAGGGGCGAGGACCGAGTTGGAGAAGCCGCTTACTCTGGAAGAAGTGAGGGAGGCTGCTGCCTCCTTCCCCACATGTAAAGCCCCGGGGGACGATGGAATACCCATGGAGGTATATACCCAGTATGGGGAGGTGATGTTGCCCAAGTTACTTGAGGTGTTTAACGCCTCGTTTGACTCGGGTGTCTTGCCTCCGTCTATGACACGAGCGAACATAGTTCTATTACTAAAAGCGGGTAAGGATCCTTTGGATCCCGGGTCGTATAGACCTATCTCTCTCCTCCAAAGCGACGTTAAAATTCTAGCGAAAATACTGGCCCTGCGAGTGAACAAAATAATTCTGTCCATTATTCACTCCGACCAGGCGGGATTCATGCCACGTAAATCCACGGCGACGAACCTCCGACGGTTATACCTGAACATGCAGACCCCCTCGGTTTCCGCCGGCAATAGAGCACTGTTGTCGCTTGATGCCAATAAGGCCTTCGACAGTGTTGGCTGGCGGTACCTATGGGCGGTACTGACTAAATTTGGCTTTGGCCCTAGGTTCCTGAGATGGGTCAAGCTTTTATATGCTACGCCTAGGGCGGCCATACGTATGGCTGATAGGATGTCCCACGCCTTTGATCTGGGCAGGGGGACCAGACAGGGATGTCCCCTGTCCCCCCTGCTCTTTGCCTTGGCTATCGAGCCCCTTGCGGCCCTGGTTAGGGACTGCGAGGCGGTTCGGGGGTTCAGATACGGTGACATGCATGAGAAAATCATGCTGTACGCCGACGACATGCTCCTCTTTTTAGAGGATACGGAGGGATCCCTGCAGCAGGTTATGTCCATTATTACTGAATTTGGCCACTTTTCGGGTCTTACAATTAATTGGAACAAGTCGGCCCTGATGTTCCTAGATGAGACGCCCTCGATGGGGAGTAGCCCTTCGTGTCCTGTGCCCGTGGTGTCCTCTTTTAAGTACCTGGGGATTTGGAT
The DNA here is from genome assembly GCF_905171775.1 of Rana temporaria. NCBI lineage: Eukaryota > Metazoa > Chordata > Amphibia > Anura > Ranidae > Rana > Rana temporaria. The sequence goes on along the minus strand of NW_024404567.1, from coordinate 15,558 downwards.
CTCCCCCACTATAACGGATTTCTGCAAACTGAATATGTACCCCCTGCTGTCTAGATTCAGGGATAAAATTCAAATTTGGAACAAACTTAAAATGTCCCTAGCGGGAAAGACCAATCTCATTAAAATGATACTGATGCCGCAACTGTTATATCTTCTCCATAACACGCCTGTGGTAATTACCCTTAAAATATTCCGCGTAATTAACTCTCTCTTTAGACAGCTGTTGTGGCACACCAAAACCCCTAGGATAAGGCTGGAACAATTGCAGCGCCCAAAGGAGGGGGGGGGTCTCGCCTTACCTAACCCATGGATATATTACTTGGCGGCTCAGCTCCAACACTTAATAGGGGCCATGGGCCCATTGCCCGAGGCCTCGGCGGCCAGATTGATGCTGCACGACACAGGGGTAGCGACGATACCTGAGGGACTGGAAGCTCGCAAATTTCAAAAACCTAATAAACGTATGCCTACATATGCTCTTGTTCAGAAGATATGGAATAAAGTTAGGCAACTCCAAAATGTGGAGGGGTACACAGAGTTTAGCCCCCTATGGGGGAACAACTCCTATGAGGAGCTCGCTAAACTTGACCAGGGACAGAGGTGGAGCTCCTTTGGGGTCACGCATCTTAAACATGTCTTTGGGAGGGGGGGCCTACTCCCCTTTAGTGAGCTCCGCTCTAGATTTAACCTGCCGCACACTATGCAATTCTTCTATCTTCAGCTGCAGCATGCGGTAAGGGCCCAGGGGACAGCGGTGGAGTGGGTTCGGTCCCCCACGCCGGTTTTCCGGGTACTGTGCTCCGCGCAGGACACCAGGGGCATGATTTCACAATGCTATACTATGCTCCTGTCGTTATTTTTGGAAGGACATCCTATGAGGGTGGCAGAACAGTGGGAGGCAGATTTGGGGCCCATTGAGGGGGAACTGTGGGAAGAGGCGCTACAGGCCGTGAACACCTGTTCATTGAATGTGTCACAAAGGGTCTCCCAACTCTATATACTACTTAAGGTGCATTACACCCCGGCAAAGCTTTTTAGAATGGGTCGGGCTCCAGACCCGCTATGCGGACGGTGCAGGGCGGCACAGGGTGATCTGATCCACCTGCTCTGGCGCTGCCCCAAGCTGCATAGGTACTGGACGGAGGTTCTGGCTACACTGAATTCAGTGTTCCAGACCAATGTCCCACTGGATCCACTCTGTTGCCTGTTGGGTGTTCTGGAGGGGGCAATAGCGGAGGAAGGTACTAGAGCGGCATTCGCCAGGGCATTGTTCCAGGCGAGAAAACTCATTCTTATACACTGGAAGTCGAGGGAGCCCCCTTCGGTTAGGACCTGGGTACAGCATGTGGGCAGAACAATGTCGATGGAAAAATACATATACCAGCATAGAGGGACCGCAGGGAAATTTCTTAAATTATGGGATCCATGGCTCGCGACACCTGGGCTGAGCCCCCTAGAGCTGGTACAGGAAAGGCTACTGGGTGGAAGGTAGGAAGTTGAGGATAAACTGTAGGGTCCCCTGTTTGATTATTTGGAGGGCTGCAGGAGGGGTGGGTGGGCGGACGGTCAGGAGGGGTGAGGGGCCCAGGGTGGTGTGTCCAGGCGGTTGGAACGGTATAATGACTATGTGCAATGATTGTAAGAGGTATTTTTTGATGTCTGACCTATGATTTTGCTGATGAGTCAATTTAAAAGTACTGTGTAGAATGTCATTCTTTTACTGTATGTATGTTTTTTTTTTTGTGAGCAATAAAAACCTTTTTGATTCAAAAAAAAAATATGTAGAAGAATACGTATCGGCCTAAACTGAGAAAAATATATTTTTTTTTTTATTTGATATTTTATTATAGCAAAAAGTAAAAAATATTGTGTTTTTTTTCAAAGTTGTCGCTCTATTTTTGTTTATATTGCAAAAAATAAAAACCGCAGAGATGATCAAATATCACCAAAAGAAAGCTCTATTTGTGGGGAAAAAAAGGACGTCAATTTTGTTTGGGAGCCACGTCGCACGACCGCGCAATTGTCATTCAAAGTGTGACAGTGCTGAAAGCTGAAATTTCGCCTGGGCAGGAAGGGGGTATATGTGCCCAGTAAGCAAGTGGTTAAGTCTGTAAACAGTAAAAAAGGAGGACAGGCCATATTGGCCCCGTAAAGAATGAGGAAGGACATCTGGTTACAAAGGATGGGGAGATGGCGAAGGTATTGAATTTATTCTTCTCCTCAGTTTTCATGAGGGAATCAGGGGGAGGGGCTTCGGTAACCAAAACTGCAGTGTCTATCCTAATGACACATCACAGGAAGCCCCTCCATGGCTAACAGTAATTGCCAGACCATTGTTCTTAATTTTTACTGACTGGAATGGTACCAGCTGATTGGAGAAAAGCCAATGTAGCACCAATATTTAAAAAATGGCCCAAAATACATCATTGGGAATTACAGAGCAGTCAGCCTAACATCCATAGTATGTAAGCTCTTAGAGGGGAAGATAAGGGACTATATACAAGATTTTAGTAATGAGAACGGGATCATTAGCAGTAATCAGCATGGATTCATGAAGAGTTGTTCTTCCCAAACCAATCTATTACCCTTCTATGAGGAGGTGAGTTGCCATCTAGATAAAGGAAGGCCCGTAGACGTGGTGTATCTAGATAAAGGAAAGCCCGTAGACGTGGTGTATCTAGATAAAGGAAGGCCCGTAGATGTGGTGTATCTAGATAAAGGAAGGCCCGTAGACGTGGTGTATCTAGATAAAGGAAGGCCCGTAGACGTGGTGTATCTAGATAAAGGAAGGCCCGTAGATGTGGTGTATCTGGATAAAGGAAGGTCCGTAGATGTGGTGTATCTAGATAAAGGAAGGCCCGTAGACGTGGTGTATCTAGATAAAGGAAGGACCGTAGACGTGGTGTATCTAGATAAAGGAAGGCCCGTAGACGTGGTGTATCTAGATAAAGGAAGACCCGTAGACGTGGTGTATCTAGATAAAGGAAGGCCTGTAGACGTGGTGTATCTAGATAAAGGAAGGCCCGTAGATGTGATGTATCTGGATAAAGGAAGGCTTGTAGACGTGGTATATCTAGATAAAGGAAGGCCCGTAGACGTGGTATATCTAGATAAAGGAAGGCCCGTAGATGTGGTGTATCTGGATAAAGGAAGGTACGTAGACGTGGTGTATCTAGATAAAGGAAGGCCCGTAGACGTGGTGTATCTAGATAAAGGAAGGCCCGTAGATGTGGTGTATCTGGATAAAGGAAGGCCCGTAGATGTGGTGTATCTAGATAAAGGAAGGCCCGTAGATGTGGTGTATCTAGATAAAGGAAGGCCCGTAGATGTGGTGTATCTAGATAAAGGAAGGCCCGTAGACGTGGTGTATCTAGATAAAGGAAGGCCCGTAGACGTGATGTATCTAGATAAAGGAAGGTCCGTAGACGTGGTGTATCTGGATAAAGGAAGGTCCGTAGACGTAGTATATCTAGATAAAGGAAGGCCCGTAGACGTGGTGTATCTAGATAAAGGAAGGCCCGTAGACGTGGTGTATCTGGATAAAGGAAGGTCCGTAGACGTAGTATATCTAGATAAAGGAAGGCCCGTAGACGTGGTGTATCTAGATAAAGGAAGGCCCGTAGACGTGGTGTATCTAATTAAAGGAAGGCCCGTAGACGTGGTGTATCTGGATAAAGGAAGGCTTGTAGACGTGGTATATGTAGATAAAGGAAGGTCCGTAGATGTGATGTATCTGGATAAAGGAAGGCTTGTAGACGTGGTATATCTAGATAAAGGAAGGCCCGTAGACATGGTGTATCTAGATAAAGGAAGGCCCGTAGACGTGGTGTATCTGGATAAAGGAAGGTCTGTAGACGTGGTGTATCTAGATAAAGGAAGGCCCGTAGACGTGGTGTATCTGGATAAAGGAAGGCCCGTAGACGTGGTGTATCTGGATAAAGGAAGGCCCGTAGACGTGGTGTATCTAGATAAAGGAAGGCCCGTAGACATGGTGTATCTGGATAAAGGAAGGTCTGTAGACGTGGTGTATCTAGATAAAGGAAGGCCCGTAGACATGGTGTATCTGGATAAAGGAAGGTCCGTAGATGTGGTGTATCTAGATAAAGGAAGGCCTGTAGACGTGGTGTATCTAGATAAAGGAAGGTCCGTAGATGTGGTGTATCTAGATAAAGGAAGGCCCGTAGACGTGGTGTATGTAGATAAAGGAAGGCCTGTAGACGTGGTGTATCTAGATAAAGGAAGGTCCGTAGACGTGGTGTATCTGGATAAAGGAAGGCCCGTAGACGTGGTGTATCTGGATAAAGGAAGGCCCGTAGACGTGGTGTATCTGGATAAAGGAAGGCCCGTAGACGTGGTGTATCTAGATAAAGGAAGGCCCGTAGACATGGTGTATCTGGATAAAGGAAGGTCTGTAGACGTGGTGTATCTAGATAAAGGAAGGCCCGTAGACATGGTGTATCTAGATAAAGGAAGGTCTGTAGACGTGGTGTATCTAGATAAAGGAAGGCCTGTAGATGTGGTGTATCTAGATAAAGGAAGGCCTGTAGACGTGGTGTATCTGGATAAAGGAAGGTCCGTAGACGTGGTATCTACAGGGACACATCACAGGAAGCACCTCCATGGCTAACAGAATTAAATTAATAGATTTATACTGAAGACAAGTGACCTGTGATCGCCGTTTCCTAAATTGCCCCGAATTTTCACATCCGTGATCAGGTTTGTATTGTTGGTAATCAGTAGATCCAGTAACACTTGGTTTCTAGTTGGTGTGTCTACCATCTGACCCATGAAATTGTCCTGCAAGATATTTAGGAACATGTCCTCCCCCCTATGGTCCATGCCCTCCCCCCTATGGTCCATGTACTCCCCCTATGGTCCATGTACTTACCCTATGGTCCATGTCCTCCCCCTATGGTCCATGTCCTCCCCCCTATGGTCCATGTCCTCCCCCCTATGGTCCATGTCCTCCCCCCTATGGTCCATGTCCTCCCCCCTATGGTCCATGCCAACGGACCTTACTTTAAATGTTACAGTAAACGTTTATGGGGAACTGTGTCAAATGCTTTCCACAAAATCCAGATACACCACGTCTACAGGCCTTCCTTTATCTAGATGGCAACTCACCTCCTCATAGAAGGTAATAGATCGGTGTGGGAAGAACGATTCCTTATGAATCCATGCTGATTACTTCTAATGATTCCGTTCTCATTACTAAAATCTTGTATATAGTCCATTATCATCGCCTCCAAGAGCTTACATACTATTGATGTTAGGCTGACTGCTCTGTAATTCCCAGGGATGGATTTTGGGCTCTTTTTAAATATTGGTGCTACATTGTCTTTCCTCCACTCAGCTGGTACCATTTCAGTCAGTAGACTGTCAGTAAAAAATTAGGAACAATGGTCTGGTAATTACTTGACTGAGTTCCCTAGGGTTAGGGTTCCCTAATTGCCCCCTTACATTTCTTGTTGCATTCTTTGTAAAGTCTGAATGCTGATGATGATCCCTCAGCCTTGTATTTTTTGAAGGTCTTCTCCTTTGCTTTTATGTGGATTTTTACATTGGAGTTCAGCCATCCAGGACTTTTGTTCGATCTTTTAAATTAATTTCCCAATGTGATGCACTGCAAACCTGTCTCTCCTCCGTGTTCTTTCTTCCTAAGATTTTATCCCAATTTATATCTTCTAGGAAGGATCGTAGTTTAGGGAAGTCACTCTTTTATAATTCAGTGTCTTTGTGTTCCCCTTATGTTTCCTATGTGTGTGATTTATACTGAAGACAAGTGACCTGTGATCGCCGTGACCTGTGATCGCCGTTTCCTAAATTGCCCCGAATTTCCCCCTCTGTGATCAGGTTTGTATTGTTGGTAATCAGTAGATCCAGTAACGCTTTGTTTCTAGTTGGTGCGTCTTCCACCTGACCCATGAAATTGTCCTGCCAGACATTTAGGAACTGGCGAGCCTTAGATGAATGCGCGGTTCCCTCCCCCCGTCTATGTCTGGATAAAAAAAATCCCCCATTATAATAAGACTTCCCATCCTTGCCGTTAATCCAAATTGTGACAGGAGGTCCCCCTCCCCCTCCTCCCTCAGGTTAGGGGGCCTATAGCATACTCCCAGTATTTTCCCCTTAGATTCATCCCTTTGGAGCTCCACCCATAAGGATTCCACCTCCTCCCCCGCTCCCTTAGTGATGTCATCTCCCACATTCCCTTGTACATTATTCTTGATATATAGGCATACCCCTTGTGACGGTATCGGTATGATATCCCCGTCAACGTTCCCTTCTTCCCATAACGAAAATCACCCCAATATTCCACGAGGAGGGATATCCCTGGAATCGCCCAGAAAGCCACACATGAGACCAGCTTACTGCTTGAACAACACAGACTTTAATGTTATAACACACAGCTTATATGTCATTTCCAAAACTGTTACAATGACAAATCTCCGCCCCCCTCACACTGGGGCTTCCATACAGATGACTAGGTAGACACGACGGGGCCGATGCTGAAAACACATTTTCTTTAGACAATGACATCAATGACGCTGAGCACTAGCTGTACTGAATACATCAACCAGACCGCTCGACCCCGCATATAGAGAGATAATTACCACAATGAAGCAATCAGAATAATTAACACAAGCCACTTAAACCCAGCTCTCCTTCACACAACACAATAGATCAATTAACCTTTAGAAATAGTGAGGGGACATTAGCACATCAATAACCTGGCTAGCAGGGAGCAGTAAACTGAGACATATAGGCAAATGTATCACAATGGCCCCCCTTTTGCTCCCTGCTCCGGCAAACCCGGTTGGACCTTCCCTGGTCCAGTAGGGTTGACGGTTTCAGAGCTATTAGTCAGAGGTTAACTCCGTTTGGCATGACTGACCTCCCTTGGCAACTGCTTCAGACTCAGGTATGTCACCGGGTCGTCAGATCACACGCCGGTCAGTCCCCAAGTCTTTGTGCGATCTGCAAAGTCACCAGAAGTCAGTGTGAAGACAGCGAATGGGTCTGTGCGCCGCCGTCTAGGTGTCCCGCTATGGGAGGGGGCAGGTTATGGCTCTGAAGTGACAATCCCAGGAGATTCATAAAAAGAAAAAGTTATATTTGTTGAAATGCTGTAGCACTGGTGCTCAGAGTCCGGGGGGGGGAGGGGAATCAGAGCCCCATAAGGTCAGCCACCCCCTGCTCCCTCCGCAGCCGCCGGTTCTCCTCTTGGAGCTTCTCCAGCTCCATCTCCAGTTCATGCTGCTGTGACCTCAGGTGGTTGTTCTCCTCCTCCATGCGGCTTATGCACTCCTCCAGCTCTATGTACTCACGGATCAGCTCCTGCTTGCTCATGTCCTGCAGGCTCTCCACGTGGTCCTTCATCATCAGGAACTGGGTGGTGGTGTAAGGGGCCACCGGTGGGCCCTTGGCAAACATCTCGGCACGCATCTGGGACGCCCGCTGCGACTCCCTCTCCTCCAGTCGCTTCTTCTCCTCCCAGGTCAGCTTGTTATACGGCTTCCAGGACCTCTTCTTCTTGAAGGGTGGCCGGCGGTGCCTCTTTCTGCCCAGCTCCCTCCAGGGCCCCTCCGGCTCAGGGCTGTCGCCCATGACCAGCTGACAATGGTGTTCCCTGTTGTCCGTAATAACAGATTGTACCATGAGGGCTTCGTAAGGGGTGCCCAATGGTTCTTCCTGACCCAGCTCCTTTGGATCCCAAGCCGAGTCTAGACAATGGGCTGCTGCTGGTGGGCGGTACCCAGGTTGAGACCAATTTGACCTGGTGTTGTCATTCATGGGGCAATTCTGCTTGAAGTGACCCAGCTGTTTGCACCGGAAGCAGCGTTGTTCGTCGCCCTCCTGGCGATGATAGCGAGGGCTAGATGTCACCGGTCTGTTAGGCGGTTGGTATCTAGCGGCTGGTGGGTGGGAGGGCACCGTTTGTGGTGGAGGTTGTTCCTGTGGTGTGACCTGGTTTGTCTTGCGAGTATCCGCATATTCATCCGCCAACTTCGCGGCCTCTGGTAGAGTCATGGGCCTGCGATCTCTCACCCAATCTTTGACATCCGTCTGGATGTGATTGTAAAATTGCTCCAGGAGCATTAGTTGCAAAATGTCCTCTGCGGTGGTGGCCTGGCTGCTGTTAGCCCAGTTAGAGGCCGACCGGGACAATTGGCATGCCCATTCCGCATAAGAGTCTTTCGTGGTTTTGCGTGAGTCCCTGAACTTCTGTCGGTGGGACTCTGGGGTTACTGCATAACGAGCCAGGAGCACTTCTTTAACCCGGGCGTAGCTATGAATATCCTGATCTGGCACGGTCCGGAAAGCATCAGAAGCTTTGCCTGACAGTTTGCCTGACAATATTGCAACCCAGTCTCCTCTAGCTATTCGGTGCAGGTTACATTGTCGCTCAAAATCCGCCAGGAAGTTATCAATCTCACAGTCCTTTTCATCAAAAGCTTTAAAAGCGCTAAACGGAATCTTCCTTGCGTCTGCTGTGCTGTACTCACTGTTTGGAGAATGTGCGGCTGCTTGTTGGACTGCTGCCAGTTTTAACTGTAGTTCTGCGTCCCTTATTTGTTTATCCTTCTGTAGCTCCGCGTCTCTTATTTCTTTAGCCTCCTTCGTTAACAGGTCCATCACTTTCAGTACCACATCTGGCGTTGGGTTCGGGCCGAACCACGCTAGCTTCTCTCTCATTAGCTTGTTGGCTGGCGATTCCTCCTCCTGAATCACTGGTGTCTCCATCTCTTGTACTGCTGGCGTTGCTGCAATCCCGTCCTCCTGGTCTAGCTCCATTAATTCTGCTATGATGACCCGCTTGGTTTTGTTGCTAGCAATCCTTCCACGAACTTCCAGTAGTTCTTCCAGTGTCTGCTTGGAATCCGGGTGTGAAGGGGAATAGAAGGGAAAATCCCGCTGCTACCAACCATTTGTGACGGTATCGGTATGATATCCCCGTCAACGTTCCCTTCTTCCCATAACGAAAATCACCCCAATATTCCACGAGGAGGGATATCCCTGGAATCGCCCAGAAAGCCACACATGAGACAAGCTTACTGCTGGAACAACACAGCCTTTAATGTTATAACACACAGCTTATATGTCATTTCCAAAACTGTTACAATGACAAATCTCCGCCCCCCTCACACTGGGGCTTCCATACAGATGACTAGGTAGACACGACGGGGCCGATGCTGAAACACATTTTCTTTAGACAATGACATCAATGACGCTGAGCACTAGCTGTACTGAATACATCAACCAGACCGCTCGACCCCGCATATAGAGAGATAATTACCACAATGAAGCAATCAGAATAATTAACACAAGCCACTTAAACCCAGCTCTCCTTCACACAACACAATAGATCAATTAACCTTTAGAAATAGTGAGGGGACATTAGCACATCAATAACCTGGCTAGCAGGGAGCAGTAAACTGAGACATATAGGCAAATGTATCACACCCCTCCCCCTTTTTTACCCGCTCTATCCCTGCGATAAAGGGAATACCATTGAATGGATGGCAGCCAATCATGAGAGCTGTCGAACCAGGTCCATGAAATTCCCACAAAATCCAAATCCTCCTCTTACACCAGTATCTCTCGTTCACCCATCTTGTCCTCCAGGCTCCCGGCATTGGTGAACCTGCCACGTAGTTTAGACCGGTCGCCTACTATCCTCTTATTGGGTGTTCAGAGACTGCTGCTATACTTACTTCTGGTTTCTGTGCTTTGGTCAACCTACCACTAATGCCCCCAATACTACCCTCTGGAATATGATCCACGCTGACTACCTCTGGGTCCCCCCCACCCCCTCCGTCGTCTAGTTTAAAAACCCCCCTAACTTTTTGGCCATCTCCATTCCCAGCTGATCTGCACCCCCCTCATTTAGGCGCAGCCCGTCCCGTCTATAGTACTGGTGATCGACTGAGAAGTCCTCCTGGAACCCAAACCCCTCCTTACTACACCAGACCCTCAGCCACTTGTTAACTTCCCTCCCTTTCTGGTGTGGCTCGATGTACCGGGAGTATTCCTGAGAAGTCGGCCCAGTCCTCCAGGAACCCAAACCCCTCCTTACTACACTAGATCCTCAGCCACTTGTTTACTTCCCTCCCTTTCTGGTGTGGCTCCATGTACCGGGAGTAGTCCTGAGAAGTCGGCCCAGTCCTCCAGGAACCCAAACCCCTCCTTACTACACCAGACCCTCAGCCACTTGTTTACTTCCCTCCCTTTCTGGTGTGGCTCCATGTACCGGGAGTAGTCCTGAGAAGACCACCTTGGAGGTCCTTTTCCTCAATTTAGCTCCCAAGTCCCTAAAATTGTTCTTTAGGACACTCCATCTGCCTCTGACTTTGTCATTGGTGCCAACGTGGACCATGAAAGGCGGGTCTTCCCCAGCCCCTCCCAGTAATCTGTCCAGGGGATCCGTCATGTGCCGAACCCGAGCGCCCGATAGACAAAATACAGTTCGGCACTTCAGGTCTTTGTTACAGATTGGCCTCTCTGTCCTTCTAAGAATGGAGTCCCCTACCTCCAGAATCTGTCTTCCCCCTCCCCCCCCCCCCCCCCCCTCACTGGAGATTTGGGAATATCGCATTTCTAGGTGACCTGCGCCCTTCGCTATCTCCTTCCTCATCACCTTCACTTCAATCTTTCCTTCTGCTGTCCCCAGTATGGACACAAGATGGCGGGAGCGAGCCACACCTTCTATCTGTGGTACACATAGAGTTCACTTATCATTGGAGATAAATGACGATCAGCCAATCATGATCCGGCTCACCGAAGGGGAGGAGCAGAAGGAGAACCTCTTTTCTCTTCTTCTCTTCATCATTCTCCGGGACCATCCAAAAGTCGGAGCAATATTTCTACTTTTCAAACACATGAAACTCCTAATCCAGAGATGCCAAGAATGTTCAATATGCAAATTACCCCCCCCCCCCCACACACACACAGACATTACTGACCAGAGACGAGACCACTGACCCCCCACAGACATTACTGACCAGAGATGAGACCACTGACCCCCCACAGACATTACTGACCAGAGATGAGACCACTGACCCCCCACAGACATTACTGACCAGAGACGAGACCACTGACCCCCCACAGACATTACTGACCAGAGATGAGACCACTGACCCCCCACAGACATTACTGACCAGAGACGAGACCACTGACCCCCCCACAGACATTACTGACCAGAGATGAGACCACTGACCCCCCACAGACATTACTGACCAGAGATGAGACCACTGACCCCCCACAGACATTACTGACCAGAGATGAGACCACTGACCCCCCACAGACATTACTGACCAGAGATGAGACCACTGACCCCCCCACAGACATTACTGACCAGAGACGAGACCACTGACCCCCCCACAGACATTACTGACCAGAGACGAGACCACTGACCCCCCACAGACATTACTGACCAGAGATGAGACCACTGACCCCCCCACAGACATTACTGACCAGAGATGAGACCACTGACCCCCCCACAGACATTACTGACCAGAGATGAGACCACTGACCCCCCACACAGACATTACTGACCAGAGACGAGACCACTGACCCCCCCCCCCCCCCACAGACATTACTGACCAGAGACGAGACCACTGACCCCCCCACAGACATTACTGACCAGAGATGAGACCACTGACCCCCCACAGACATTACTGACCAGAGACGAGACCACTGACCCCCCACAGACATTACTGACCAGAGACGAGATCACTGACCCCCCCACAGACATTACTGACCAGAGACGAGACCACTGACCCCCCCACAGACATTACTGACCAGAGACGAGACCACTGACCCCCCCACAGACATTACTGACCAGAGACGAGACCACTGACCCCCCACAGACATTACTGACCAGAGATGAGACCACTGACCCCCCACAGACATTACTGACCAGAGACGAGACCACTGACCCCCCACACAGACATTACTGACCAGAGATGAGACCACTGACCCCCCACAGACATTACTGACCAGAGACGAGACCACTGACCCTCCCACAGACATTACTGACCAGAGATGAGACGAGACCACTGACCCCCCCACAGACATTACTGACCAGAGACGAGACCACTGACCCCCCCACAGACATTACTGACCAGAGATGAGACCACTGACCCCCCACAGACATTACTGACCAGAGACGAGACCACTGACCCCCCCACAGACATTACTGACCAGAGATGAGACCACTGACCCCCCCACAGACATTACTGACCAGAGATGAGACCACTGACCCCCCCCACAGACATTACTGACCAGAGATGAGACCACTGACCCCCCCACAGACATTACTGACCAGAGATGAGACCACTGACCCCCCCACAGACATTACTGACCAGAGACGAGACCACTGACCCCCCCACAGACATTACTGACCAGAGACGAGACCACTGACCCCCCACAGACATTACTGACCAGAGACGAGACCACTGACCCCCCCACAGACATTACTGACCAGAGATAAGACCACTGACCCCCCCACAGACATTACTGACCAGAGATGAGACCACTGACCCCCCACAGACATTACTGACCAGAGATAAGACCACTGACCCCCCACAGACATTACTGACCAGAGACGAGACCACTGACCCCCCACAGACATTACTGACCAGAGACGAGACCACTGACCCCCCCACAGACATTACTGACCAGAGAAGAGACCACTGACCCCCCCACAGACATTACTGACCAGAGACGAGACCACTGACCCCCCACACAGACATTACTGACCAGAGAAGAGACCACTGACCCCCCCCCAGACATTACTGACCAGAGACGAGACCACTGACCCCCCCACAGACATTACTGACCAGAGATGAGACCACTGACCCCCCACAGACATTACTGACCAGAGATAAGACCACTGACCCCCCCACAGACATTACTGACCAGAGACGAGACCACTGACCCCACACAGACATTACTGACCAGAGATGAGACCACTGACCCCCCACAGACATTACTGACCAGAGATAAGACCACTGACCCCCCACAGACATTACTGACCAGAGACGAGACCACTGACCCCCCACAGACATTACTGACCAGAGACGAGACCACTGACCCCCCACAGACATTACTGACCAGAGACGAGACCACTGACCCCCCCACAGACATTACTGACCAGAGACAAGACCACTGACCCCCCACAGACATTACTGACCAGAGATGAGACCACTGACCCCCCCACAGACATTACTGACCAGAGATAAGACCACTGACCCCCCACAGACATTACTGACCAGAGACGAGACCACTGACCCCCCACAGACATTACTGACCAGAGATGAGACCACTGACCCCCCCACAGACATTACTGACCAGAGACGAGACCACTGACCCCCCACAGACATTACTGACCAGAGATGAGACCACTGACCCCCCACAGACATTACTGACCAGAGACGAGACCACTGACCCCCCACAGACATTACTGACCAGAGATGAGACCACTGACCCCCCACAGACATTACTGACCAGAGATGAGACCACTGACCCCCCACAGACATTACTGACCAGAGATGAGACCACTGACCCCCCCACAGACATTACTGACCAGAGACGAGACCACTGACCCCCCCACAGACATTACTGACCAGAGATGAGACCACTGACCCCCCCACAGACATTACTGACCAGAGATGAGACCACTGACCCCCCCACAGACATTACTGACCAGAGACGAGACCACTGACCCCCCCACAGACATTACTGACCAGAGACGAGACCACTGACCCCCCACAGACATTACTGACCAGAGATGAGACCACTGACCCCCCACAGACATTACTGACCAGAGACGAGACCACTGACCCCCCACAGACATTACTGACCAGAGACGAGACCACTGACCCCCCCACAGACATTACTGACCAGAGATGAGACCACTGACCCCCCCACAGACATTACTGACCAGAGATGAGACCACTGACCCCCCCACAGACATTACTGACCAGAGACGAGACCACTGACCCCCCCACAGACATTACTGACCAGAGACGAGACCACTGACCCCCCACAGACATTACTGACCAGAGACGAGACCACTGACCCCCCACAGACATTACTGACCAGAGATGAGACCACTGACCCCCCCACAGACATTACTGACCAGAGATGAGACCACTGACCCCCCACAGACATTACTGACCAGAGACGAGACCACTGACCCCCCACAGACATTACTGACCAGAGATGAGACCACTGACCCCCCCACAGACATTACTGACCAGAGATGAGACCACTGACCCCCCACAGACATTACTGACCAGAGACGAGACCACTGACCCCCCCACAGACATTACTGACCAGAGATGGAGACCACTGACCCCCCCACAGACATTACTGACCAGAGATGAGACCACTGACCCCCCACAGACATTACTGACCAGAGACGAGACCACTGACCCCCCCACAGACATTACTGACCAGAGATGAGACCACTGACCCCCCACAGACATTACTGACCAGAGATAAGACCACTGACCCCCCACAGACATTACTGACCAGAGACGAGACCACTGACCCCCCACAGACATTACTGACCAGAGACGAGACCACTGACCCCCCACAGACATTACTGACCAGAGACGAGACCACTGACCCCCCACAGACATTACTGACCAGAGATGAGACCACTGACCCCCCACAGACATTACTGACCAGAGATGAGACCACTGACCCCCCACAGACATTACTGACCAGAGATGAGACCACTGACCCCCCACAGACATTACTGACCAGAGATCGAGGACCACTGACCCCCCCACAGACATTACTGACCAGAGACGAGACCACTGACCCCCCCACAGACATTACTGACCAGAGATGAGACCACTGACCCCCCCACAGACATTACTGACCAGAGACGAGACCACTGACCCCCCACAGACATTACTGACCAGAGACGAGACCACTGACCCCCCCACAGACATTACTGACCAGAGATGAGACCACTGACCCCCCACAGACATTACTGACCAGAGACAGACCACTGACCCCCCACAGACATTACTGACCAGAGATGAGACCACTGACCCCCCACAGACATTACTGACCAGAGACGAGACCACTGACCCCCCACAGACATTACTGACCAGAGACGAGACCACTGACCCCCCCACAGACATTACTGACCAGAGAAGAGACCACTGACCCCCCACAGACATTACTGACCAGAGATGAGACCACTGACCCCCCCACAGACATTACTGACCAGAGAAGAGACCACTGACCCCCCCACAGACATTACTGACCAGAGATGAGACCACTGACCCCCCCACAGACATTACTGACCAGAGATGAGACCACTGACCCCACACAGACATTACTGACCAGAGATGAGACCACTGACCCCCCACAGACATTACTGACCAGAGACGAGACCACTGACCCCCCCACAGACATTACTGACCAGAGACGAGACCACTGACCCCCCCACAGACATTACTGACCAGAGATGAGACCACTGACCCCCCACAGACATTACTGACCAGAGATGAGACCACTGACCCCCCACAGACATTA